>NC_058131.1:422456019-422493579 GCF_016433145.1 Gracilinanus agilis | reverse complement strand
AGAGAGAGAGAGAGAGAGAGAGAGAGAGAGAGAGAGAGAGAGAGAGAGAGAGAGAGCACTAGAAAACATGCAGATAATTTTAGCCCTCTGTCACTAAAATATTGTGCCACCATGCCCACCATGTAAATGATCCCATAGCTTTAAGACTAGAAGAGACTTCAGAGGCCATTTATACCAATTCTCTCATTTTACACTTGAGAAAATTGAGTTCCAGGAAGGTTAAGCCATTTCTTACTCCACTGGTCTTCGCCCAAATAGTTTCCACAATGCTTCTAGTTTCTGGTTCCTGGATTTCCCCACACTATATTTCAATGTCTCCATGATATCAATGTGACAATTTGATAGTCATTGCATTGCAGTTTCAGATTTCACTGCTGCTAGCCTCCATCTTGGCTCTGACCTTCCCGAGACCTATTTTGGACATGGCCAATGCAAGAATTTGTTTTGCTTGACTATGCATTTTTTCCACAACTATTCTGTTCCTTTTGAATAAGGTACACTCTTCCTGAGCCATTTTCCAATCACAAGATCCATTTCAACAATAAATATGAAGTCAAATGTGTCTGCTTATATTAGAAGCACCAGGCAGCGACTTTAGGGATCAAAGAGTCAGAATTATGGAATCTTAAGACTACTGATATGAAAAAGAACATTAGAAGATATCTAGTCCAACTCTCTAGCCAAAGGAGAATTTTCTCTGTACTACTGACAAGGAGTTATATACCCTCTGATTGAAGACCTTCAGCAAAAATTAACACATAGAATAGAGGTGGGAGGGTCCTTAGAAGCCATCTAGCTCTCTCATTTTAGTTAAAGAAACTGAGGCCCAGAAAGGTTAAGTGGCTTACTCAAAATCACAGTATTAGTAAACTGTCTGACCCCAAAGTTTTTCCACTGTACCTCTGCCTTTTATATAAACCTAAGCCTAGACATAATCACAATTGGGCACCAGTGACTTACCCAAGGTGACTCTACAGCTAGTCATTACTTACAGGAATATGCTTAAGAGAGTGAAGAGGACACTCTAATTAACCTTTAAGGTAGGAATACTGCACCAGGGCCCAAGTGGATAGAAATGCCCAACTCCCTACTCCTAGGACTTAAAAATCCCATATTATTTCAAACTGTTTGAGCCTTTGCAAGGGCTCACAAATCATTTGATTTCAGGGAGGTTTTGTAACATATTCTTATCAAGCTTTATCTATCTCCCTGAAAGTTTTACATACTTCCAACTTTTTGGAACTTATTTTAAATGTACCAGGGAGACATTCAACTAAATAAATCAAATGGTGAATCCTTTGGTAAAGTAAAAAAATCTAACTTTTTTTTGGTCTCACTTCAGCCTGAATTTTTTAAATCTGTTTTCCAAGTATTATTAAAAGTGAATAAGACTACAAATTAATTAGCTAAGAACATATAAATCCTAACCCTGGCTCTACTGACAACTCACTCTGTGACCATAGGAAGGTCCCTTTTCCTTGCTAGGACTCAGTTTTTGCAGAGTCATAATCTATCATGTCATGCCTGATTCCCAATTCAGACCCTCACTCACTGTGTGATTACATCACTTCTTCATCTTAGTCTCAATTTCTCCTTCTGTCAAGTAAGGAAGCTGGATTACATGGGTTCTAAGGTCCCCCTCCAGTTCTAAGATTCTATGAGTTGTTCATTCATTCTATACTCAATTATTAATCATCTGTTCTGAGAAGTGGCCACAATCTGGTCCCTGAGATGAGAAAATGAGGCTTCCTCCCTTCTTTGTAGAAGGTGGAAATTATTAGAGTGGAACACTGCATATATTGTCAGACTTGATAGATGTGTTAGTTTTGCTAAAGGTTTCTTTGCCTCTCCTTGCCTCACTTTTCTTTTTTCTTCTCTGTTACAAGGGAAAATTTGCTGGGCAGGTGAAGGAGAGGGACATATTTGGAAGTAAAAGTACTATAAAAACAAGAAATGTCACCTCCAGGGGCACCCTACTCCCTGCCTTCTCTTCTCATCCCCCTTTATGAGCCACTCGTCTCCCAAAACCCATCTAGGATAGCTATGTGGAAGGCTGCCCTTCCCCTACTGCACTCTCCTTTCACCTAGGCTTCTCAGACAGCCCAGATGAGATAGCAATCAACAATTCTATAACTTAAGTCAAGGAGAATCACCATGTTTTTCCATTTGACCCAGCACTTTCTCCTAAGGTCCTCCAGGTCTTAACATATGGCCCACATCCATCTGCCCTGCAACTAAAGTTTTTTATTTATTTAATTACTCTCCTAATTAGAGAGTGAATTCCTTAAGAGCAGAGAATGTCTCGCTTTCCTTATTAGTATCCCCAGTACTTGACAAACAATAAGCGATTAATAAATATTTTTTCACTCATTTAACTAATTTTTTTAAAAGACTTGGTCCACATGTCTGGAGATGGGAGGTCCTGGGTTCAAATCTGGCCTCAGACACTTCCTAGGTGTGTGACCCTGTGCAAGTCACTTAACCTCCATTGTCTAGCCCTTCTCATTCTTCTGCCTTGGAACCAATAATTGATTCTAAGATGGAAGATAAGAATTTTAATTTTTTTCAAATAGTACTTTTTGACTGAAACATAGAATAATGGAAGGACATAAGACAAGATTGGAAAGAGAAGCTGGTGTCAAATGCTAGACAAGAGTATAAATTTTACTCAGTAGGAAATGGAAAGCCACTGGAGATTTGAGCAGAAGTGATATTGCCAGATTTATGTGTAAGAAAGATTATTCTGACAGTAAGAAGAAGGATGGATTGAAAGGGGGGAAAATGGGAGTGGAAGACATTTAAGAAAATTATTGCAATAGTATAAGTAGGTGGTAAAAAAAAGCCTTTATTAGGGGGATAGCAGTGAGGATAAAGGGAAGGGTATGGATTTAAGAGAAGCTAAAGAGGTACATTCATTAGTCTTGAAAACTGATGGGAAAGATGAGGTGGAAAAAAGAGTCCAAAGGTAATCTCAGGGTTACAAAGATGAGAATGGAAGGACCACAAACTGGGGGACAGTTGAGATATTCCTGAGACATTGAGGTGATGTTGTCCCATATACACTTAGAGATGCAGGTCTGGAGCTCAGAAAAGAAGTCAAGACAGGAAACAAAGATGAGGCAGCATCACTCCAGAGAAGCTGAAGCCTCGGGAGTGACTGAGATTGGAAGAGAGAGAGGAGGACTTGGGAAAGAAGGTAGTGAGATCAGTCCAAACAATAAAGAGACATACCAGTTCTTCTATAGCTAATGAATGCAGGAAGAAGATGGAAAATGAAGCTGATAAGTTTAGAGGAATAAAGTATGAAGGAGAAGGGAGTTTGCATCAAATGGCTACAACCTTTTAGTGAAACAGGATCATCTATTTTAAGTATGGGTTGGGAGATGATTTATAGAGTACCTCAGAGGTCACTGAGTCCAGTCCCTTTACTTTACAAATGAGCAAAATGAAACCAAGACAAGTTACTAGGATTTGAACACAGTGCCTCTGAATCAAAACTGGCATTTTTTTCCCCATTGAGAAGAAAAGGGTAGGAATGGACTTGATGAGGAAGTAAATAAAGGCAACAAGGGTAGACCATGACTCCAAAGTTTCTTCCAACTCTAACATGTGTGTGTGTGTGTGTGTGTGTGTGTGTGTTACCCAAACTCTGATTTTAACAGTGTAGAAAACTCAATGAAGAAATACCCAATAGTGATGGCAATTGTTCTACAACTTACATTGTTAAGAGAGCTCTGGAACACTGAGAGGTTAAATAACTTACCCAGAGTCACACAGCCCATGTGAGATTGGCTGAGGTGAGATCTGAACTCTCAACACACTACTCCAGGCTTCCTCTTGACATCTTATGTTCTATGATTACTGTTATTGCTTAAAAGAAGGCAGAGCAATTATAATATCCATTTCAATGAGGCTTAACTTGATCATCCCAGTAAGTCAGGCACCATCCCAAGCCCCAGTGCCTGTGCCTACCATGGCCGCAGAGATCCCAGGATAGAGCCGTAGAACACCAACATTTCTCTCCATGTTGCTGTGCACCATAAGCTGTTTGTTCTTGCTGGCCTTCAGTGTGATTTCACGGTTGACTGTTGGGCACAGAAATAAGGCTAACTGAAGACTTTGACAGGAGAAGCATCACCGCGTCTCTGTTTCTGTCTTATGTTTTGGGGGCCCTTTCCTTTTGTTCCTACTGTTGCTCCCCCATTCAAATCCTTCTACCTCATTCAAATCTTCCCCACTGCCCCTGCCCAATCAATGCCAATTTCTCAATCCTCTGAATTCCTAAAGTCCTTAGACCCATCTCACCTTGACCGCACAGCTCCCATAATTCTCCTAAACAAAAACCTGGAAACAAATCCTGTCTCCCCCAGGATAGTGTCAGCTCCTAAAGGTCGAATCCCACCCAACTACCCTTCTAGTCTTGCCCTACCCCCCCACCCCAAAACCTCACCCACAGCAGGACTAAAGACATTCAATTATTGTTCAATAAAGTATACCCCAACTGGATTACAAAAGGTACTGACTGCCACAATCACACTGTGCCTTTACCTTCCCTTCCCTTCTACCCTCTGCCAAACACAGATTAGATGGGATGACATCAGATTACAAGAAGGGCCAGAAGTCCTAAAAGAGCAGGGTTGTGGCAGATGGTTTCCTTTGCCTCAATGAAAATAGAGGTGTTCATAGAAGGGTCTGAAGTGGTAGGTTTGTTGTTTGGTTTTTTTTTAATATGATCACTTCTTAGAGTTGCTGCCCACAGCAATGGATCCCATCGTCTTGCCCCTCTCCATGCCTCAGTTTCCTCATCTATAAAATGAAAAGACTAGACTTGTTCAGTCATGTCTCACTTCATGATGTCATTTTCTTGGCAGAGATATTGGAGTGCTTTGCTATTTCTTTCTCCAGCTCATTTTATACATGAGGAAACCGAGGCAAACAAGGTTAAGTGATTTGTTCAGTTACACAACTACTAAGTGTCTGAGGCCAGATTGGACTCCAGGAAGATGAATCTTCCTGACTCCAGGTCCAGCACTCTATCCACTGTGCTACATAGCTGCCAAAGGATTGGGCTCTTCCACTGCTAGCAGTTTAGTTCCTCTCACTTCTCTGTGTTTCTGTTTAAAGAAAGATAAGACAAATGAAATTTGATGTGATAAGGTTTGAACTTCTGATCGTTGTTCCAGGCTAAAAGAAACACCTCAGTCCCACATATACTAAATGAATAAACGAATTTAATGCTCAAAGATACCTTATAAGAGAAACGGGTCAAATGGAGGCAGAATGACCACCTCTCAGGTCTTACCAGATGACCTCTAAGGTCTATTCCACCTCTAAAAGTGTCACTGAACTTGATGACAAGCTTCTTGAGGGGAAGGACTGTGTCTTACTTAGTCCTGTCTGAGGGCCTTGCACAAAGTAGCCCATGAGGAAGCAGAACACTGAATTCAGAGTCAGAAGCTCTCCAAATCTTAGTCCAAATCTTAAGTCAGAAGCTCTCCAAATCTTAGTCCAAATCTTAAGTCCAAATCTTAGCTCCAATATTTTCTAGTTATGTGACTAAGTCACTTCAACCCTGTGTACCACAGCTTCTCCCTCTGTAAAATGAAGATCATAACAAAAACTAATATTTAAGTATTTCCAAGTGCCTTAAAAATACCATTGCATGGGATCCTCACAACAAGCCTAGTACTATTATTATCATCATCATCTCCATTTTACAAATGAGGAAACTGAGGCTGAGAGAAGTTAAGAATCTTGCCCAGGGTCATACTGTTGAAACATCTGGGTCAATATTAAAATTCAGGTCTTTCTACTCCAAGTCTAGCTTTCTATATGCCGAACCCCTCACTGCCCAATAATGGTACTTGAATTATCTTCTTCACAGAGCTACTGGAAGGCAAGGACTTTATAACTTTTTAAATGCCATAGAAATTAGTTATTCCTGGGGGCAGCTGGATGGGTGAGTGGATTGAGAGCCAGGCGTAGAGACAGGAGGTCCTAGGTTCAAATCTGGGCTCCAACAAGTCACTTGACCCCCATTGCCTACCCTTACCACTCTTCTGCCTTGGAGCCAATACACAGTATTGACTCCAAGATGAAGGCAAGGGAGGGAGGAAGGGAGGGAGAGAGGAAGGAAGGAAGGAAGAAAGGAAGGAGGGAAGGAAGGAAGGAAGGAAGGAAGGAAGGAAGGAAGGAAGGAAGGAAGGAAGGAATTAGTTATTCCTCATTAACTAATTCAAAATGTACTCAGAATCTGAGCACAGAGGTGGCACTGTACAACAGGGCTCTGGATTAGAGACAGGAAGTCCTGACCCGAGTGTTGCTTCTGCACAATAATATGAAGCACCTACTATGTGTCAGGGACTGCCCTAAGCTTAGGGACAAAAGCGAGGGTGCAAAAAAGACACAAGTATCAATAAGCAAACACATACAAATGGGCTAAAAAGTAAATAATTCAAAGAAGGAAGGCATTAGACTCCAGAGGCATGGAGAAAGTCAGGTTTTTAGCGGAGACTTGAAGGAAGCCAGGGATGCCAATAAGTGGAGACGAGAAGGGAGAGCACACCAGATATAGCCAGAGACAATACCCAGGAGCCAAGAAATGGAGTCTTGTACACGGAACAGGGAGGAGGTGTGTTTTTGGATGAACGAGTATGTGGCAGGTAGTAAGGTATAAGAAGGTCGAAAAGGTCAGAGCGAGTTAGGTTGTGAAGGGCTCTGAATGCCAAACAGAGAGTCGGTGGCCCTATGGGACATTAGCCTAGTCACTTCCCTTCTCGGTTTTCTCCTGTCAGATGGAGTTAATGATCCCTGCCCAGATCAAATTCATGGATGCATTTATTCATGGGAAAGATGTGAGGAACCCTGTGCTTCCTGCTAAGGGAAACAGAGAAGAATGAAACCCAATCTCTGCCCTCATGGGATGGAATGTGACCCGGATCTCTGCTTTAGAGATTACCCATAATAAATACTTCTCCTTAATTCGCCTCAATTTTTAAAACCCCACCAATTGTAGACTCTGAAAGGTCAGAGCTGGGAGGAACCTTTAATTATTGAACCATAGACTATTAGGAAAGGGAAAGGACCCTTAAAAAAAATCACAATAGAAAGACTATCAGCACCTTAGATCACATAGCTAGAAGGGACTTTACTATCTAAGCCTCTCTAACTCTCAACATACAGATAGGAAAACTGAGGCTTAGGGAGTTAAACTGACTTGCTCAACTTGTAAATTCTGGGAGGGGGCAGAAAACAGGGAAGAGACAACAAGAATCATGTAAAGGTTCATTTTTTATGTGTTTTGTTTTTTAAATTTTTTATGATATTGTAGAAAATAATTCCATGCTCCATAATTAAAACCCAAGACATTTACATTTCATAATAAAAATAATGAATTAAATAAATAATGGTTTCTTGCTAATAAAAGGAAAATATATTTATGATTATTTCAAGGTCAAAGGAAGTAGATGTAAGATTTGTAGATATAAGAGATGGGTAGGAAACCTTGGATACAGGGTCTGTGAGTGCTAACGGCACTCCTCATGGCACCCCCTGTCCTGCTATCAATCAGTCCCCATACAATGGAAGGGCCAGGATCATCCCAACAGGGGAATTCTGTCTCAGCTGGGAGACCAGATAAGGCAGCCAACAAGGGTTGATGTGCCATTGCCTTCCAGTCCTCCAAGAGTTATGGCTCCAAGGGGAAAAAATTTACACACAGACCTTAATTCCTGCCTACAAACCAGCCTCCGGCTTTTAATTAAATGAACTGATAGATAAACAGTGACTCAATCAGAACATCTCACCCAAGGTCCTTCAATCCCCAGGGAAAGACAAGAGGAATGTCAGATCAGGCAGCACCCAGGGCCTCCCTCTAACAATTACATCTGTCTCAGAGAATCAGAAAAATCTTGAGAGTCCTTAGAGGTCTCTAGTCTATGCTTCCTCCCATTGCAAGAATGCTCCGAATAAAATCCCCGACTTAAGGTCAGTCAACCTTTGCTTCCATACTTTAATGGCTGGGAAATTCACTACTTCACTAAGTAGGCACATCTGAAAATTTAGAGATAACGTTTGCATTTTATTAGGTGCCTGCTGTATACTCAGCCCTCTGCTGGGCATGGAAGAACAGAGCCATAATTTTTCTCACACTATCGATCCTGACCCACTGTGACTGCCAGGTTTCTGTTTCTCCAGTGTAATAGAAAAAGGAATGACCCACTTTAAGGGTATCTTTCCAAGCCTTCTAATAATCAGATCTACCAATCCAGCCTAATTATCTCCAAATAACAGATCATCAGAGCTACTGGGATGTTCGAAGATCTCTCTAGTCTAAGCTGAACCCAATGTCGCAACTACAGTTTAGGAAAATGTCGCTGACATTTAAGTGAAAAAGATCCAGGCTTGCAGGGGGACTGTAAGCTCAGAGAATCAATAGTTTTAACAGCCCCAAAAAGCTGATGTAGTCTAACGCTCCATTAACAGAAGCACAATGTTGGGGGCAGCTAAGTGGCTCAGTGGATTGAGAGCCAGGCCTGGAGATGGGAGGTCCTGGGTTCAAAATTGACCTTAGACACTTCCTAGCTGTGTGATCTTGGGTAAGTTATTTAACCCCCATTGCCAAGCCCTTACTGCTCTTCTGCCTTGGAACCAATACACGGTATTGACTCTAAGACAGACGGTAAGGGTTTAAAATATATGTTTATGGAAATAGGTTTTGAGGAATAATACATATGTATAACTCAGTAGAATTGCTTTCCAACTCCAGGAGAGGGGAGAGAAGACGGGAAAGAGACAACAAGAATCAAGTAATCATGGGAGAAATTTTTAAAATAAAAAATTCATAATAATAATAAAAAAATAAAAATATATATTTAAATATATAAAAATTATGTTATATTGAAATATATGATTAAATTAATTTAAATTAAATATAGTATGTTAGGTTAACTAATACTAACTAAAATTAATAGTTATATTAATATGATATGAATATATTAATAATATAATAATGGATGGGTAAAATTATATTAAAATATTAAAAATTTATATGTACACATATATATAATCCCAATGCCTAGGACAAGAAAAATATGACTTCATTGTACTCTACCCTAAGCAGACCACATCTGGAGGACTGACTGTTCACTTCTAGAGGTCACATTTGACAGGAGACAGGAGAAGGCAAACATTTATTAAGCATCTACTATGTGCCAGGCACTTTACAAATATTAGCTCATCTGATACAGCTATTGTTACCTCTATTTTATAGTTTGGGTAACTGAGGCAGGCAGAGGTTTTGCCCAGGGTCACACAGCTAATAAGCATCTGGAGCTGGATTTGAACTCAAGTTTTCCCAGTGCTCTAGATTCCAGACCCAGTGCTCTAGCTGCTTCTAGCAACAAATCTGTCTTCAGATACTTCCTAGCTGTGTGACCCTGGGCAAGTCACATAGCCACCCTCAGACTCAATTTCCTTCACTACAAAATGGAAATAATAATAGCACCTATCACACAGGATTACAATGAAGACCAAATGAGGTAACAGCCTAGGTAAAGTACTCTTAAATAAATATGCTAAGTGAATTAAATTGCCCAGCCAAGTTCACATTGCACGTATGTGCCAATAGCAAGTCCTGAACCCAGGTGGTCCCCTCAAACTGAGGTCAGTTCTCTATCTACTACATCATACTGCCTTTTCTATCATATAGGCAAGCATAATTATAAAATTATTAATATGTATTAATAAAACAATAAAGTCCCTCAGCAATAAAAAAAAATACCATGGAAGCTTAATAACCATCCATAAGTAGAAGAGCATTCCAGTTTGCAGAGGCTCTGGCCTAAATTTTTTTTTACATGCATGTATGCATGCACACTCCTACCATGCCAGAGTAACAGCTCCAACATGGCCGAGAAAACCATCCCAGAACATTCAAGCTGGAAGACACGAGATCACTAGTTGGTCCAACCTCCTCATTTTACAGATGAAGAAACTGAGGCCCAGAGAGAGACAATAACTTATCTAATGTCACAGTCTTTGCAGTGGTAGTTGTTCGGCTGTACCCAATCCTTTGTGCCTAGCAAGTCATAGCACATCACAACTGTCCATGGGATTTTCTTGGCAGAAATACTGGAGCGGTTTGCCATTTCCTTCTCCAGTGGATTAAGGCAAACAGAGGTTAGATGACTTGCCCAAGATCACAGAGTTAACAAGTCTGAGGCCATATTTGAACTCAGGTCTTCCTGTCTCCATTCCCAATGCTCTTTCCATTGAACCACCTAAGTACCTCTAAAGCAAATTTAAAGCAAATATTTTAGTCTACCCTAAATCTGACATTCTTTTTTTTAAAAACAAGACTTCCAATTTCAACAGTATATGGAAACTCCCAGTGATGAAATTCTCTCCACCCAAAGAAGATGGTAAGACTCCAACCCAGGTCTACTGATTTTCAGTTCTAGCCATCTTTCTACTACATGAGGCTGTCTCCATCAGCCACAGAAACGCATACCTCTCAGGGATGTCAACTCTGTCATCCCTTTGATGCCATTCTCAGAGGGAGAAAAATCAGGGGAGAGGCAGCGAAGTCTCTCAGGGCATAGAGAGCCAGGCTTGGGGTTGGAAGGGTCTAGGTTCAAATCTGTTCCCACGTACTTCTTATCTGTGTGGCTCTGGCCAAATCACTTAAACCCAATTGCCTTTTAAAAAAAAAAAAGAAAAAGCAAGAAAGCACAAAAACCATCATAGGGAGGGCAGGCAGAGGGCTCCAACTGATGGGGCCATGAAGTCTAGCCATGAATACAAACTTGCCCTCCCCCTCTGTCTCCTCTCCCACAATCAGCAACCCAAAGCAATCCCAGTCAGTTGTCTAAGAACACAGCAGCTGTATTTAAAGTCTGTGTGGTCTGTGAGATGCCAGGCTTCAGCAGAAGCACCAAGAAGAGTCAGTGGCCCCAAGGACAGCTGTGTTCAATAAGCACCCATGGGACCATGAAATCAGCTTGAGACAAGGCACCCCGCTGTACCTTTTCTTCTGTCGCTGACTCTTTCATTCTTTCTCCCTCCCAATTTTACTTCACTGTGCAAAGAGGCAGAGTATATAGAGAGCCAGCCTGGGAGTAGAAAAATCTGAGTTTGAATTTTGCCTCTATCATGAATTGTGTGACTCTGGAAACCCCTTCCCGTCCCAGGAGAATCTCAGAAGAGTCTAAGCCTGATTTTCTTCGATGGGAAGCGTGTTGTACTAGAGTTCCCTTCACCAATGAAATCAAACACCAGGATAGCCAAAATATAGTGACAGAAAGCTGCTAGTTTCTTTTAGGCGCTCTGCCCAATCAGGGAAATCCCCAGCAGCTTTGGCATCAATGCACCAAGACGTACCCGGGTTTTCTCAAGGTCTCAGGTGGAGTCAGGTGATGCGGTTGTTGTCATTGGTTAGTTTTATGACCTTGAGCTAGTCACAGTCAATTAATATACAAATATTTCCCCGGTGGCCAGTACAAGCAAGGTCTTATTATTGGTACAGAGGGAAATCACAGATGTAGAGACACAGAGCTAGAGGACCTTCAAGATCATCTCCAAAATAATGAGCTAGGATTCTGACCCAGTTCCTCTGACCCCAAACACAATTCTATTTTCCAAAGATGTATCCTTCCATGCCTCAGTGGATGGCAATGTAGTACAGTGGAAAAAAACACTGTACCTTGAGTTAATGGACCTGAGTTCAAATCCTGCCTCTGGTACTACTCCCTATAGTTTAAAAGCACGCATGAGTGTGCACACTATATATAGTTTATAGGGTTGGGTTAAAAACTATGTATATACATGATTTATAGAGTTAAAACTATATAGTTTCTAAGATTAAAATTAAAAAGTACTGTGGGGGGCAGCTGGGTAGCTCAGTGGATTGAGAGGCAGGCCTAGAGACGGGAGATCCTAGGTTCAAATCTGGCCTCAGACACTTCCCAGCTGTGTGACCCTGGGCAAGTCACTTGACCCCCATTGCCTACCCTTACCACTCTTCCACCTAGGAGTCAATACACAGAAGTTAAGGGTTTTAAAAAAAATGAAATAAAAAACTATATATACATATTTTCTAGGATTAAAACTATATATAGTTTCTAGGATTAAGAACTATTTGGTTTATAGGATTAAAAACTATAGATATATATATATATATATAGTTTCTAGGGTTAAAAACTATGTATATACTTGATTTATAGAATTAAAACTATGCATATAGTTTCTAGGGTTAAAACTATATGTACAGCAAGTCACTTGACCCCCATTGCCCACCCTTACCAATCTTCCACCTATGAGACAATACACCGAAGTACAAGGGTTTAAAAAAAAAAAACTATATGTACATGGTTTGCAGAGTTAAAATAAATACAAATATATATACATATATATAAATATATATGTATATATATTTTATAGTTTTAAAAAATGATGTACTTTATTGGCGGGGGGGGGGGGGCACTAAACTATTGACATGGCTTCTTGGTGTCCCATTTACAAGTTAGCAAGACAAGAGTCAGAAGCTCCTCCACCAGGCTTGACCAGCACACCGGCATGGATGGCAGAGGAAGGAAGCTGGGGTAGCTGACTTGGTGCCGGACATCCTTGCTGAAAATCCTTTCCATGCCTTCCCTAAATAAACCTTCTATTGGTATAGTCTTTCTTTGCCCCAATCCTGAGCCTGATCCACCAGACCTGGATGATGAGAGGCAGGGGTGGGGGAGACAGCAAGGGGGAAGTGAGAGAATACAGATCTGGAAAGGAAAAAACCAAGAAGGCTAAGACACCATCCCTCCTCTCATGGAGGGTAAAGTCTATAAAGAACACGGCATTAGGTGGGGAAGGGAGGTTCACAGGTAGGAGGTGGCTCAGTGGATAGAGTGCTGGCCGAGTTCAAATCTGGCCTCAGACTCTTGGCTAGCTGTCTGACCCTGGACACTTTGTCCTGTTGGCCTCAGTTTACTGAACTATAAAAAGAACGGGAAAAGGAAATGGCAACCCACCCTAGGATCTTTGCCAAGAAAACCCCAAAAAGGGTCACAAAGAGTGGGACGAGACTGACTGAAGGGACAAAAGAACAGATAGTAGGAGACAAACACACACAACCCAAAAGAAACTGACACAAAACAGGCCATATCTTGGTGCTTAAAAGGTTCAAAGATAGTAAACACTGAACAGGGACAATAAGGTCTAGAGTAATAATAATAACAACAATAATAAGCCTTTATTATTATATAATAAAAATATAATAATATATAAACATTCAATAATCTATCTTATATTATCAAATACATATTTATATTTTATATTCATTTATTACACAAATATTTCATAACACAAATGTATTTTTAATAATGATGATAATAAATATATTACATATTAGTTATATATTAACATCTGTTAATATATAAAAGTATTATTATCATATTGGTGCTTAAGTCTGTAGTACTTCAAGGTTTATTATGTACTTTCCTCACAAAAACCAGGGGAAGTAAGTGTTACAGATAGAAACACCAGGCTGGTTGCGTGTGGCCACATCATGGAGGGTAGAGACAGGCTAGCCTGGAAATGATGCTTTTAGAGACCAAAAGGCAATGAAGAGGATCAAAGCAGAATGTGGAAGGGAGGCAGGGAGGGACAGAGATAAAAGAGAATGTCTCTTCTTGGGTCCCGGACTCCATTTTCCAATATTCTAGAATCCAAGACTGTAAGAGCTGGAAGGGGCCTTCGAGGGCCTTTAATCCAGAGGTGTCAAACAGAGGGCTTGCAACACTCCTGAGTGCAATCCAAACCAGATTAAAATGGAACTGGGAGGCATTTAACAAAATAAATAAAAATGCAATGAACCTTAGAAGATATTATATTTTAAAACCACATCAGGAGGCAGCCAGCTGGCTCAGTGGATAGAGAGCCAGAACTGGAGAAGCGAGGTCCTGGCCTCAGACACTTCCTAGCAGTGTGACCCTGGGTAAGTCAAAACCCTAACTGCCTGCCCCTTATCACTCTTCTGCCTTGGAACCGATATTTAGTATCAATTCTATGACAGAAAGTAAAGGTTTATTTTTTTTAAGTCAACATAGGGGCTCCACAGATTCTTATTATAAGATAGTGGCCCCATTTCTATTTGACCACTGCTCCAGGATAACCTCCTCGCCCTTCATTTAAAAAATGGGAGAAACTGAGGCCAAGCAATGGGAAGTGTCTTTCCCAATGTAACAGGGTCAGAGGTGTGTAAATAGAATAGCCAGATCTTACAGAGGCAAAGTCAGGACTAGAATCCAAGGGTCTCTGATTGCGAGCTCAGTGTTCCTTCTACCACACCATGTTGCCTCCCAGGAAATTACTCCATTTATCCAGCTATTCATTGACGGCTTCGCACGGTCTAATTTTTTCAGCCTGTTGGGACTTGGACAGGTGGAAGCTAGCAGAGGGCCCATGATTCACACAGCAAACGCCCCCATACTGTGCCAATGGGCAATGGGGCCACCAGGAAGTGCCACCCTGAATGCCAGATAAGATTGTGATTCATCTCTCCCCAGGGTGACTGAGGCTGAGAAATACCTCATTTGCAATGAAAGAATCCAAGGTTTTTATCTTCTCTTTCTAGAGTTTTCTTGGGGAAAGGGCAGGCAGACACAAAAAGGGCACTCTGCCCAATGCTCTACAACTTTTCTTCCTCATCCACCATACTCCCTAGAAGACCCCTAGGTCTTTAGGTGAACTCTAAATTCCTTTCCAACATTTATTTCCTATGAACTGGGGTCAATTCCCAGCTGTGCTACTTATTTCTTGGAATCAAGAATAGTCATCTTCATGAGTTCAAATCTGGCCTAAGACACTTATTAGCTGTGGGATCCTGGGTAAGTCATTAACCCTGTTTGCTTTACCTTTGCCCACTTTGGGCAAATTTCTTCCCTTCTCAGGTTGGGCCTCAGTTTCCTCCTCTTGAAATGAGGGAATTAGACTAGATAATTTGACAATGTTTTCTTATCCATATGTAGACTGTGCTTGACAATGATTTCACAGAGAGTCCTAGGACTTGGAGGCAAAAGCCTTGGGTTCAAATCCCATGTCCAACACTTACTAGCTACATGGCCTTGGGCTTATCTCTTCTCCCTTTGTAGCCTCAGGTTCTATGTCTGCAAAATTAGTGGTTTGGACTAGATGGTCTGGTCTCAGAAGTCCACCAAGATTCTCATCGTGCAGGAATTAGAACCGGTACTGCCGAAATCATGAGAGCATTGTTGAGGAAAGGTCGTTGTAAATCTCACAGTGAAACAGAAATCAGTTGTCGTTTTATCGGCATAATGAAGCACGTACAAAGCCAGGAACAGAACAGGGCTGGTGGCATAGCAAACCTGAGGGAGGATGGAAGGCCAGCCTGAATGCTGCACTGGCCTCCAGGAAATATTCAAGGGGCCAGTGAAAGGCTTGCAATGCACAGGGCAGAGCATCTCAGGGAGGTCTGCAAAAAGATATCCACGAGAGAGTATGGCACGAGGATCTTTCAGTCAGTCAATAAGCATGTGGGCTGACTATACTCAGCATCAATGAGATCATCATTGAGATCACGAATCCCCTGAAGAATTGTTATCATGGGGAGCAGCTGGGTAGCTCAGTGGATTGGGAGCCAGCCCTAGAGACGGGAGATCCTAGGTTCAAATCTGGCCTCAGACACTTCCCAGCTGTGTGACCCTGGGCAAGTCACTTAACCCTATTTCCCTACCCACCCACCCCCAAAAAAGAATGTAAACTCCATGAGGTCAAAAACTATCTTGCTTGCTTCTAACTGTAGAAAATGCTTAATAAATAATAATCAAATAGCTGGACGGTACAGTGGGTCTGGAGTTGGGAACACCCGAGTTCAAATACCAAATCAAGATATCACCTGGATGATCCTGGGCAAGTCACTTAACTTATTTCAGCCTCGGTTTCCTCAACAGTAAAATAGGGATAGAAATATCACCTATCTCCTATGGTTATTGAAAGGATAGAATAAGATACTATTTGTAAGTTCTTGGCAACTTTTGAAGCATTATATAAATGCTAGTTAATATTATCCATTTATCTATCTGCCTGTCTGTCTGACTGTCCATCCATTCTCTACCCATTCTCCCAGTTCCATTTCCTATACTCTACTGCAAATGGGGAATCAGGAAACCTGATCTCTTCTTTAAAGAAAAAAACAAAACCCCTTACCTTCAGTCTTAGAATCACTGCCAATTCTAAGGCAGAAGAGCAAGATGGGCTAGGTTAATGGGGGGTTAAGTGACATGCCCAGGGTCAAACAACTAGTAAATTTTTGAGGTCACACCCAAATCCAGGCTCTCTGGACTCCAGGCTCAGTGTACTATCTAGCTGCCCCCAGCAAACCTGATTTCTTGTCAGCTATGCCACTAGCTATAACCTAAGGTTATATGACCTAATCTATCTCTTCACTCATTCACTCATTTATTAATTCATTCATTCAATTCCAGGAGTCTTGCTACTATTACAGTAGGCTGAGAGTCTACCAGACACAGAAACAGACCCACATGAGTGACATAGGCACCTAATTCCTTGGATGTCCCAAAAAGAGGAAAAAGAAAGGACTTCTGGGAGGGACACTTCTAGGGCTCTTGATACCTGGATCTTTTTATTAAGCCCTCCCTGCAATGCTAGAGACACTCCCTACCGTCAAAGAGCTCACATTCTACAGAAGGAATCAAGAGGTATCCAGAAAAGCCAATCTAAAATACATGCAAAGTCATTTCTGTGGATGAGGGCACTAGCCACAGAGGACATTGGGAGCAGCTTCATGGTAGGAGGCTGCCCCTGAGCTGAGCCTCCAAGGAACCTTGGGATTCTCCCTAAAGGCAGGGGCCTGAAATACAATGTCCTGCTTAGAGAAGATCAAATAGGAGAGTATTTTGCAATAAGCCTGGAAAAGTCATCCAGAGCTTGACTGAGAAGTATTTGAAATGCCAAATGAAGGAGTCTGTATTTTAACCTAGAGGCAACCAGAAATCATGAGAGCTTCTCGAGCCTCAGCTATTCCTCTACAGATTAAGCAGGGCTTGACAAGTTCCATGTTGGACCTTTCCAGGTTTAAATTCCAAACCCTACCTTCCACCTCATCCCTGTGGATTTCTCCTTTTTATGTCCTCCTGTCGCCTTCGCTGGAGAAACATCACTTCCATCTGTGTAGCCTGTTAGACTTTTGAGAGCATTTCCAGATTCATTCCCTCAATCTCATTGTTCCTGGCAGGTCAAAGATGGAAGGACTCACGTAGAGATGTAGCCAGGGCTCACTGGATAACCGTGTCAGCTCCCAGAGGGCAGGGTGTAAGTCTGCTCCTCCTCTAAGCCTCTAGAGTGGAAGCACCCCAAGGGCAAGAAGAGTTCAACACCTTGCAAAGACCAATGGACATACACCCAAGGACAGACATGGAACTAAGGCTAGGGAAAGTCATTAGCTTTCCCTCATTCGTTCAAGGAACATTCAGTGCCCGATTTTTTCTAAATGTAAACATTTTGAATGCCCTCCTCAGACTTCAGCACAGGGTACTGGAGAGCCTAGAAAAACATTTAGGAGTAGTGAGACAGTTTATTAACCCAGGTAAATTACTCTTTTTTTTTTTAAGCCCTTACTTTCCATCTTGGAATCAATACTAAGTATTGGTTCTAAGGCAGAAAAGCAGTAAGAGCTAGATAATGGGGGTTAAGTGACTTGCCCAGGGTCACACAGCTGGGAAGTGTCTGAGGCCGGATTTGAACCTAGGACCTCCCATCTCTAGGCCTGGCTATCAATCCACTAAGATACCCAGCTGCCCCCTTAAATTACTTTTTTAAAAGGCAAAATTATATTTGTATTGTCAATGAGTTTGGGTGGGTAGAGAAAGAGATGGAATTTTCAAACCTTCCTCAGTGAATACAGATGTTTTATCCCAGCTCTTGACTCTGCCACAAACTTGTTCTGACTTTGAGAAATAACAATAACAATAGCTGATATTTATGTATGATGCCCACTATATGCCAGGTACTTTGCCAAGCACTTTAAAAATATCATCTCCTTTGATCCTCACAACCACTTTAGGAGGTAGGTGTTATTATTATCTCCATTTTACAGATGATAAAATTGAGAATTTGAGTGACTTAGAAAAAGTCTCACAGCCAGAAACTGTCTGAGGCTAGCTCTGAATTCAGATCTTCCTGACTCCAGACTCAGTGTGCCACCT
Source organism: Gracilinanus agilis (assembly GCF_016433145.1). Lineage (NCBI taxonomy): Eukaryota > Metazoa > Chordata > Mammalia > Didelphimorphia > Didelphidae > Gracilinanus > Gracilinanus agilis. Next base: position 422,475,343 of record NC_058131.1, on the reverse strand, counting down.
AGCTGCCTAGGGAAGTCCCTTCTCCCACCGGTAATATCAGGAGAGATTATAGACAACACTGGAAGGGATCTTAGAGGTTATCTAGTTCAACCTCCTCATTGTACAAATTAAGAAACTGAGACCCAGAGCAGTTAAGTAATTTGTTCAAGGCAAAAAGAACAAAGACTGAATTTGAACTTGGATTCTCTTATTTCACAGCCAGCTCTCTTTCCACATGACCACACTAGCTCTCAAGGTTAGATTTGACAACGTTAGGTCACATTTAATTTTAACATTTCATTACAGCACTTTGGTCTCCAGTGCAGCCCAACAAGAGCCAAGCTGGTCATGCCACAGGCAGAGTAAATATTGTGTTTTACATGAAAATACATGAATAACCAAGTGGAATTGCTTGCCAACTCTGGGAGGGAGGAGGGAAAAAGGAAGGGAGACAATATGAATCATATAACTTTGGAAAACATGTAAATTTTTTGTTGGAATAAAATAAAGATAAAATTTTCAAAATAAGACAGAATAAATATTGGCTGAATTGATTTGAAAAGGAATTGCATGCATACACAAACGCACACATGTTTATGTGTGTGTGTGTGGGTGTGTGGGTATGTGTGTGTGCGCGCGCGCAAGGTCAACCTACTTTGCTTTTCAGATATTTTCAGTTGTGTCTAAATCTTTGTGACCCTATTTGGGGGTTTTCTTGGCAAATATACTGGACTAGTTTGCCATTTCCTTCTCAAGTTCATTTTACAGATAACGAAACTGAGGCAAACTGAGTTATGTGACTTGTCCAGGGTCACACTGCTAGAAAGTGTCAGAGGCCAGATTTGAACTCATGAGTCTTCCTGACTCCAGGCTCGGTGCTCTAACCACTGTACCACCTCATTGCCCAAACTCCTTAGCTAAGTGCTATCAGCTCAATAACCCTCTCTCCTTAAGTAAGGAGAGCTGAGCAGACTTCCAGAGTTATTAAATCAAACAAAACATGCAACTTGGAATCCTTGGATGGTATACTGGAAAGAGCACAGAACACCCGAGTCCAAATTCTGGCTCTCTGACCATTACTGGGTGACCTTAGTTAAGTCATCTGTCCTCATCCCTAAAATAAAGATAATTCCTCTTGCCTCCCAGGGCTGTTGGGAGAAAAGCAGAACTTTAAAACATAAAGCATGTAAACTTTAAAGCATAAAAACATAAAGCAACATAAATGTTAAAAGATAAAACAACCAGTGGAAATGTGCATCGGCCATGGGTGGGGGGAGTGCAGAGGGTGAAGGGGAAAGTAGGAGCATGAATCATGTAACCATGTTAAAAATGAATATTAATAAATGTTAAAAAATAAAACAAAAACAAAACATAAGACAAAAGCAAAAAAACATAAAAACATAAAGAACTTGAAAACATAACACACAAGAGAAATGAGACTTCTGATTGGTACTAAATCTAAGAGGTCAGCAAAGTGCCTCAAGCACTACAGGCAGCAAGTCCTGAGTCCAAATCAGGTCTCAGAAACTGACTAGCTGTGTGACTCTGGGCAAGTCACTTAACCTAGTTTGCCTCAGTTTCCTCATCTGTCAAACTTACTAGAGTTGTTGAAAGAATCAAATAATATTTGGAAAGTTCTTAGCATAGTGCCTGGCACCTAGATGATTGATAAATTCTTATTCTCTTTCCCCACTCCCTGCCCCATGCCCTTCACATCCCACTCCATGCAGCAAAGTCACCCCGAAGAAATCCTGCTCGCCGGAAAAGCCATACCAATCATAGGCGGGCCAAGGGATTTCTCAAAATGGTCTGGGACAGAGAAGATCCACCCAGACAGCCCACGAGGCACCAGAACAAGCCATCCCCTTCCCACGTCCACAGCTGGGGTTGAGTGCAGGCACCTAACCAAAGAATGCATTGTTGGCTTCAGACCTCGAGGTTCTAGAAATCTGTATCCCAGCAACCCAAGCAATGAATATGGTGTGGAAAAAAAGAGCCTGAATCAGACGTCAGGAGACCTAGACTTTCTAGTCCTGTTTCTGGCTCTGACTCATTAGGTGAAATCATCTCCAGGCCTGTTTCTCCACCTGTAAAACAAGAATAAAGGATCCCTAAGGTTCTAATCCTTGAACACCAGACTTTCTACTCTAGAGATTCTTAACCTGAAGTTTGGCAACCTGTTTTTTAAAAATATGTATTTTTTTAAATGCATTTTTTGATAATTCTGTTTCATAAAATTGGTTTCCTTTGTGATCCTATACATTTGATTTTATGCATTTAAAAATATGGTTCTGAGAAGGGGCCTGTGTGCCAGACGGCCAGAAGGGGCCAGAACACAAAAAGGGTTAAGAATCTAGTCCCATCTTCATTTCATTGATGGGTAAACTAAGGCTCAAGGTCCCAGGTAGATCACATTTGTCCCTATTGTTCTCTGGGCCTACATCTAAGGGATTTCATGGGGCCTTACTGGTTCAGTCATTTTTTCAGTTGTGCCCAACTCTTCATGACCCAATTTGAAATTTTCTTGGCAAAGAAAGTGGTTTGCCATTTTCTTCTCTAGTTCATTTGACAGATGAGGAAACTGAGGCAAACAAGGTTAAGTGACTTGCCTAAGGTCACAACTAGTATCTAAAACTGAATTTGGATCTTCCTGACTCCAGCCCCTCTTTCTTTCCACTATGGCCCTTCATGGGGTACACTACAAATAAATAAATGAGTCAATGAGGTTGTCCTAAGATGAAGGAAACAAGGCAAAGAAGACTAGAACTTAGCTGGAGGGGTTTCATTCTGAATTTGCAAAGAATCCCAAAGCCCCTGACTCTTGAAAGGGTAGCAGTTTAGGAAGGCTCCATCCCTTCCAGTAAGGAAGTAATCAACCAATCAATCAATAAACATTTATTATTATAACCATTCTAAATTCAGGCACTGGCTACCCACCTGCCCCAAGTTGGGAAGGGGGAAGAGAAAGAAGAAGGGAGACTGGGAGGGCATACAAGATCCTTCTAGAAAATTCAACCCAAACCCACCAGTTCTAGAACCCTTTCCTAACCAACCTGGTTCTAGCGACCTTTCCAATCCCTTCCCAAAGCCTACATTCCTAGCAAACTCTCTGCTCCCCAACTTCATCCTGCCCTCTCCGGCTGCCATACATGTTTGCAGGCTGCCCTCCACCAAAATCCTTCACTTCTTCTGAGGCCAGGTTCATGGACAACCTCTTCTGAGAACCCCACCCTGATCTCCCCAGCTGAGAAAGATTTCTCCTTCTTCAAACTTTCCTAAAGCATTTCAGTTCGATCTTTCTCCTACACTATTTGTGAATAATCCTCCTTTTATTTTTTAGATTATAAACTTCTTGAGAGCAGATCTGATTTCATTTCTTTTAAACCCTTACCTTCAGTCTTAGTATCAGTTCTAAGACAGAAAAGCAACAAAGGCCAGACAATTGGGGTTAAGGGACTTGCCCAGGGTCACACAGCTAGAAAGTGCCTGAGGCCACATTTGAACCCAGGTCCTCCAATCTCCAAGCGTGGTTCTCTGTTCACCATGCTACCCATCTGTCCCCAATTTTATTTTTGAATCCACATGTAAAACACGAGGGCGTTTGGTACTTACTAACTGCTAGAATCTCAAATAATATCCAGGAGTAATTCTGCAACTACAGAACAATTCCCATCAGGGTGCTACACTTTTTGGAGTGGATCAGAAGTCACATTTTGTTTTATTCCACTGACATTTGTTTGAACACAATTGTTTGGAGGAATGAAGAACAATAAGATTATGAAGAATTACGTTCATGAAAATAAAGATATTTAACTAATTTTTAAAAAGTTAAACCGAATTAAACAGAATCTATATTAATACAAAAGAAAAGAGACATAAAAACCCTAGATAATATTGACCTGTAATGTTAGAAGGTAACATGTAGTTTCAAATTTTCTTAGGCTTCCATTAAATCAAAACAATTTGGCATTTTTGGAGCATATATCCACAAAGCACCAGAAGGATAGAGTTCTAACATCTGTCTGCATGTGGGCACATTCCCATGCACACACAATCAAAGAAAAATGGCACTGAGGTAAGGATGGGCATCTTCTTTGTTAACATTCAGTCCTGTTGGATTCCTCGTGACCCCATTTGGGATTTTCTTGGCAAAGATATTGGAGTGTTTTGCCATTATCTTTTCCAGTTCATTTTATAGATGAAGAAATGGAGGCAAATAGGGTTTAAGTGACTTGCCCAGGGTCACATAGTTAGTAAGTATCTGAGGTCAAATTTTAATTCAAGTCTTCCTGATTCCTAGCTGGGCATTCTATCCACTACATCACCTAGCTGCCCTACCTTCAGCTTGACTATAACTAGATAATGTAGCTACATTTCTCACAGTCCAAAAAAGCACAACAGTAGAATGTGGATTCTGAACCCAATTCTTTGAATAACTGTGTGACCTCAGGAAAATACCTTCTTCCTTGGGCCTCAATATATTCAATCTGTACAACAAAGTGACAATACTACATAGTAGTAACATTCCTTCAATTTCTTATGGCTTTCATGATTCTGAGCCCTCTTCCAGGTAGGTAGGTGGACCTGGAGCCAGGAAATCTGAATTCAAATCCAGCTTCACATACTTACTAGGTATATGACCCTGGGCAAGTCATTTAACTTATCTCAATTGTAAAATGAGGATGTTAATAGCACTGACCTCCCAGGAAAGTTGTAAGGATCAACTGAATTAACTATAAAGTGCTTAGCAAGATGCCTGGCACAGAGAAGGTGCTTCATAAATGCCTGTTCTTTTCTCTTTGCTTCGCTAATCAATTAATGAATAAGCATTTATTTAACTACTTATTATGTGCTAAGGGCAATTCGGTGGTTCAGTAGATAAGAGTTCCAGGTCTGGAATATATTATTTTTCTGAGTTCAAATGAAGAATTAGACATTTCCTAGCTATGTGAACCTGGACAAGTCATTTTACTCTATTTGCCTCACTTTCCTCATCTGTAAAATGATCTGGAGAAGGAAGTGGCAAGTATCTTTACCAAAAAAAAAAAACCAAAAAGGGTCATGAAGTCTGATTCAATAGCACAACAAAAGCTGAGTGGAGGACGATTAGAGATGGCAGAGACCTGAGGCCACCAACCTCAAATGGCTATAGAAATAATCTAGGTGAAAAGTAACGACAGCTTGAGTTAGGGAGGTGGCTAGTAGAAAGAAGATATATATAAGAAGTGCTATAGGGGGAGAAATGACAAGTTTTAGCAACTGATGAGATCTGTGAAGTGAGTGAGAGTGAGTTCAGGATGTCACTAAGAGGGATAGCAAATCCCCCAGAAGGTAGGATTGGCGAGTGGCTTTCGTCTTAGGAGAGGGACTAGCAAGAGACTGGACCTAAGATTTCATTGGTACAGCAAGTCAAACATCCTTGAATGATGGCTCGATGGTGATATTAAGTCCAAACGCATTCTCCAAGGCCATTTATTTATTTATTTGTTTGCTTTTAAAGAGCCTTACCTTCCATCTTAGAATCAATACTAGGCAATGGGGGTTAAGTGACTGGTCCATGGTCACACAGCTAGGAAATATCTGAGGCCAGATTTGAACAGAGGTGGAATTTGAATACAGGTCTTCCTTGGTTTAAGGATAGCTCTCCAACTACTACATCACATTGTCTCTCTTAACTTTATAGGAGCCTAGAATCTTTTAGAATCCTACCTTGGGTCACTGTTAGCAATGATAGCCTCAGCTAGAGGGACCAAAAGCTCGACTCACTGAGGTAACAACTTTCCCACGTGGGGAAACTGATTCTGGAATAGCGTGCCTTATCTCAGAAGGAATTAATAGTGGAGCTAAGAATGTCAGTTACCTAAGCTAAGTGTTTTCCAGTGGTCCAAATGTCCTATTACTGAAGGTCATTGGAAAATATTCCTTCTCACCTACAAACTAGAAAGGAAAGAAGAAAGGAAACTATCCTTTATTAAATAACCTATTATGTATTAGGCACTGTGCTGAGCACTTTGCAAATATTATCTCATTTGCTCCTCACAAAAACCATAGGAGGCAGATGCTATTATTATCACTATTTTGTAGTTGAGGAAATTGAGGCAAACAGAAGCTAAAGTGGCTTTCCCAGGATCACACAGCTAGTAAATATCTCAGATCACATTTGAACTTAGGTCTTCCTGATCCTATTCCCAGGGTTCTATGTACCTAGCTGCCTAGATTAGACTAGATGACTCAAGGATCCTTCTTCCAACTCTTAATAATTTTTTTTTTTACTTTGCCCCAGAATGAATAAGGAGGAGCAATAACAGGGCAGTTAGGAGATTGGGGATATGGGGATTGTGGAATGGGGTTTCAGTGTTATAAGGTAAAATAACACCCCACATTTAAGTCTTAAAGTTTCATTTTATTTTATTTTATTATTATCTTCTTGTTTTATTTTTCTTACTATCTTCTGTCTTAGTTCAATTCTAAAACAGAAGAATAGCAAGGGCTAGGCAATGGGAGTTAAGTGGCCTGCCCAGGGTCAAATAGCAAGGGATCGTTTGAAGGTCAAGGTGTTTAAAAGTGCTTTCTTCCCAATACTCCTATAAGGTGGGTAGTACAATTCACACTTTATAATTGGGAAACTAAGACTTGGGCAAAGAGATTTGTGCAGGGTCACTTGGCTACTAAGAGTTGGAACTGAGATTCAAACCCAGGTCTCTTAACACCAGATCTAATGATCATTTCATCATACCACTCTTACAGTGACTCCTAACCATCCTATCTGGACAGAAATGAAATGGGCTGACTTGATTGGTAGTAAGTTCTCTTATTACTAGAGATCGGGTGACCATTTGCTAGGACAAAGCAAAGGGGATTTCTGACCAAATTCCCTCCCAAGACAGATTCTGAAATTCACTGATTCATTCTAGATAAGGCTATGAGTCCTCCACACACAAACACAAACTGCTCCTAAGTCACCTATGAATCTGAATCCAGGTTCTGATACAATAATTTCAAGGAGGGAATAACTGCTCCCTCCAAGGCTTGGTCTATTTATGAGACAAAGTTGGTTGATAGAGGCAGCATAGAATGGGGAAAGGGGCATTGAACAAGAAGCTAAAAAACTAGGGTCAGTTAGATGGCTCAGTGGATAGAGTGCCCAGAAACGGGAGGTCCTGGGTTCAAATTTAGTCTTCAACATTTCCTAGCTATGTGACCCTGGGCAAGTTGCTTAACCTCCATTGCCTAGTCCTTACCATCCTTCTGCCTTGGAACCAATATATAGTTTGGATTCTAAGAAGGAAGGTAAGGGTTTAAAAAAAAAGTTAGAAAACTTGTATTTGATTGAGAGCCCATCCCAACACTTATTGCCTATGCAACCTTAGATAAGTAATTTCACTTCTTTGGTCTGTTTCCTGAGAATTCCTGAGGTGAATGGATTCCATGACCTCTAGCTAAGGTAACTTCCAGTTCTTAATCCTACAGTCTTATAAAAAGACCCAGGCTCTTCCTCCCCTCCTCCAAAGGAACCTAGGATGAAGGGGGAAGCTGGGTGACTTCTCATCAGTCCTTGGGCAAGGGCGTCATGGCCTCACCCACACTTTCCCTCTATATGTTACTTTCTCACCTATGATATCAGCCCCAACGGTGGCAAGTGGAGACAGGTTGGGAGAGCAGAAGGCTGAAAACCGCCGAGAATCCACCTTTGTTACCCGGTTTCCCCGGTACAGCTGGTTCTGAAAGAAGAGGCAGACCTGCAAGAAAAACAGGAGCTCAGTGCAGAGTCAGCAAGCACATGGGGAGGGGGAAAAAGGGGGACCCACAGAGCCCAAGTCCCTGATGATCCCCCCAGACCAGAGTCTCCTCCTCCAGCAGAAAGAACAGAGGGAATGGAAACAAGGAGGACAGACTTCTTTCCTAAGATGGAACCATGACCCAACCATGAGAATAGGCTGGCCCTAGGAGATTGAATGCCTTCTACCATGAAATCTCAAGAGTTAGCCTGATACTCAGAAAAAGAAGAAGGAAAAAAAAGTTATGAGAGAAGCAAAGTATAAGCAAGACAGATGGTCCCTCGATGCCCACTAATTGAGGAATGGTTGAACAAGACGTGATATATGGTTATGATAGAATACTACTATGCTTTAAGAAATGAGGAGCCAGAGGATTTCAGAAAAACCTGAAGACTTAAATGAACTGATACAAAGAGAAATAAGCAGAACTAGGAGAACACTGTACAAGAAACAGCAATATAATATGACAAATCCCACTCTCTCTACTGCTCTAGATTGTCCTATTCTGAGATCAAGGCTTTCTTTCACTTCATTCTTGGGATTCTATGAAATGTTTTATTAAAAGAAATCAAGAAAGAGTGAAGGGAGGTTCTGGAAGAAGGAACCAACTGGGAAGAAGATCACTTGTCCACCACAAGGGTCTGCTTGTCTAAAGCAACATGACAGGGGGCAGCTGGGTAGCTCAGTGGATTGATAGCCAGGCCTAGAGATGGGAGGTCCTAGGTTCAAATCCGGCCTCAGACACTTCCCAGCTGTGTGACCCTGGGCAAGTCACTTGACCCCCATTGCCTACCCTTACCACTCTTCCACCTATAAGTCAATACACAGAAGTTAAGCATTTAAAATTAAAAAAAAAAAAGCAACATGACATAGTAGAAAGAGCACTGCTTTGTCATCTCCTACCTGGGTGACCTTGAGCAAATCATTTCCCTCCCATTTATAAAACTAAAGATATTGAGGGACCTCAGTTGTCAAGTACCTTAATGGAAAATTTTGTGAGAGAAATCTTATTTTTTTAAACCCAGGTCTTCTGACTCCAAATCTAACCTAAAGCTCATCCCATGACCCTGCTTTATATTTAAAGTACCATAGAGAAATGTCAGTTATTGTTATTTTTATTAGTAATAATAATAATAGCTAAGATGTGTATAGTTTTAAAATTTGCAAAACATTTTACATGTGATCTTCACAACATCCCCATGACATAGGTGATATTATCCCCATTTTACAAATAATGAAGCTGAGGCTGACACAGATTAAGCGACTTGCTCAAAGTCACAATGCAGGCAAATGTCTGAAGCAGGAATTTAAGATGGGTCCTTCTGATTCCAAATACAACAACTCTTATCTACATCACCTTCTAGTTGCTGGTGGTATTTATTCTGGCAGAGGGCAACTAAGTGGTTCAGTGAATTGAGAGCCAGGTATAGAGATAGGAGGTCCTTGGTTCAAATCTGGCCTCATACTTTCTAGCTGTGTGTAACCCTGGATAAGTCACTTAACCCCAATTGTCTAGCCCTCACTGCTCTTTTGCCTTGGAACCAATATACAGTATTGATACTAAGACAGAAGGTAAGGGTATGTGTGTATGTATGTATGTGTATATATAGATATGTATTTATTCATTTATTCTGATATGTGTTCCTATGTATAGTTGATTCCTCAGTGACTCAATTGGGACTAGACAGAGATGAAGTCCTTTTGGTATGACTCCTTTCATCAGTGCAAGCAAATTCCCAGCATAGTCCATACCTCTGGAATCACATACTGTCCAGCCATAAGCAGACCTCCAAGCAGGTTTTCTCGGCCATCATTCCAAAGAGTGTGGATGGGAACCTGGGTAAGAGATGGAGATGAAAGCAGAGAATGGTGCCTCTTCTTTTCTTTAAATGATCAATTGGGACTGCCCCATTCCCACCTCAGTTATCATTCCCCATGGTTGTTCTCAATCACTACCACCCTCAGTCACTCCCCATGGTCACTGTAGAAAGGTGGACAAGATGGACTCTGAGCATCTCTGTGGGCTGCTGGAGGCATTGGGATGAGACAATCACCGAGGGCAGTAGCAGAAACAATATATTTTACCAGGCAAGGGTGGCTAAGGCAGCCCTTTCCTGCCCTTGCTCCCCTCTGTCCTGAGCAGACTCTGGGGGTGCTTACCTGAGCACCCGTGAGGATGACAGTTTTCTGAAGGTTCCCTAGAATGAAGGAGAGCATGGAGGAGGCAAAGGCCATGGTGTCTGTGCCGTGGATGACTACAAAGCCAAAATATTGCTCATAATTCCTCTGGCAGGGGAAAGGAGGGAAAGATAACTTTAGTCAGTCAGGAAAACATGATAAAGCCAGATCTTGTAGAAATCACCTCATAGCTTTGACCTCCATATTCACTGCCCCCCTCCACCATGATTGTCCTCATAGTCACTATCTTAAGGTTGCTTGGCTCCCATGGTTATTATCTCTTGAGGTCAGTCCTTAGAATCACTGGTTCCTCAGTCACTCCCAGAATAGCAGAGCCCCAAACTACCTCCAACCACTATCCTGCTTCCATCTTGGATCCTGAAGCCATTATGTAGGGCAGCAACCTCTGTGGAGATGGGACCTGGCAACTTCCTTTACAGGTGATGCAGCCTTTACTTACTAGACCACCACAGATACTAAAGACTCAGAAAGGACAATATCCCACCACCAAAGGCCTTGCTTGACACTGCCAAGTGGCTCAGCATCAAAAATGGAGACAGCTAGGTGGCTCAGTGGAAGGATAGCCAGACTTGGAGACAGGAAGTCCTGGGTTCAGACACTTCCTAGCTGCCCAAGGCAAGTCACTTGACTCCAACTGGCTTGCCCTTACCACTGTTCTGCCTTGGAATCCGTATGTGGTATTGATTCTAAGGCAGAAGGGTAAAAATAAAAAAATAAAAAAAAAAAAAAAAGGAGAGAGAGAGATGGTTTTACCAGTAGAATGACACAAAAGATTCATTACCATATGCTTTGCTGCTGCACCCTAATAACCATGGGTCTTAACATTTCACTTGCAACTGTAACCTCCTCTATATGTTGTTATTCCTCACTAGAACATAACCTCCTCAAGAACAGGGACTGTCTTTCTTTTCTATTTGTCACCCAGCAGTTTAGCCCAGTGTTCTACATATGGTATTTTAGAAATTTTTAGAAATTCATTCATAGGCAGACTAATGGAATATTAGATCTGGAAGAACCTTCCAAACAAAGAACATAGAATGTCAATTCTGAAATGGATCTTGGAATATAGAAGATAGAATGTCAGCCCTGGAAATGACCTTAGAACATAGAACACAATGTCATCGCTGGAAGTGTGACCCTAGAAAATAGAACACAAAATACCAAAGCTGGAAGGGAAGACTAAAAACAGTCTTATGCATCTCCCTCATTTTACAGAAAACTGAGACCTAGGGAAATTAAGAAATTCACCCATAACAATTCTGAGGGGCTTATGAGAAGGAACCCTATCCACATCCAGAAAAAGAACTGTGGGAGTAGAAACACAGAAGAAAAACATATGATTGGTCACATGGTTCAATGGGGATATGATTGGGAATGTAGACTCTAAACGATCACCCTAGTACAAATATTAATTATACGGAAATAGGTCTTAATCAATGACACATGTAAAACCCAGTGGAATTACTCGTTGGCTATAGGAGGGGGGGTAGGAGAGAGGGGAGGGAAAGAATGTGAATCATGTAACCATGGGAAAATACCCTAAATTAAATAAATAAATAAGCTTAGCAATTTTTTTAAGGAAATTAAAAAAAAAGGGAAAAAAAAGAAAATCACCCATAATACCAAGCAGATGACTTTCCCATGTCCCCCACCATCCCCCCCCCACCAGTTTTACTATGCTAAGAATCCAAATGAGAACCTCAGAGACTAGGCATCATAAGAAACTCTGGCTCTTCCCTAGAAAAAGAAAGTCTTTCTAGTCTTGTTTGGCATAAAGTGAGAAGAGGCAGTTGACACAAGGGATGACAGTCAGGATCCAAAGGGATCATGGGAGGCTAGGACACTAAGCAAAATAAAAATTGTTGCCTTTAAGTACAAAAACAAATAAAGAAAAAAACTCCACAAGTATAAGATGGAGCACACATGGATAGAGAGTAATTATTCTGGAAAAGATTGAAGGATTTCGCTAGCCTGTAAGCTCAAGAATTCAGCTAAAAAGGCTAATGTGCTCTTGGCCTGCATTGAGAGCAGCAGAGCTTTCAAGACCTTAGAACATAGATTCCTTCCCTGCATGAGTCTGTCTAGATGGCCATTGAAATAGCTTCCTACTCTCATATTTTGGAATTCTGGGGAAGAAATAGATGAGGTGGCAGGTCAGGGGACTAGAACAGCAGAGAAAAGAAAAGGGGACATTCCAGAGTAGGGTATTAATCGGCTATGAATGGACGTGACTAGGCTGGGAGAGCTTGGCCGGCACAGATCAGCCTGAGAGCTCTGTTCTGGCTGCTGAAGCTTCGCTGTTTAACACTATTTCCTAGAAATCTGTTTCCGCATTGAGCTTTGCCTGCTGGCAGCCCCTAAGGTGAAACCAACCAGTAACACAGCAGCCAGTGCAACGTTGGCAAAGATGTCAATGGCAGAAGTCCAGTGAGTAGGTAGCAAGAAGAGGGCAAGGGGCGCCCTCTTGTGACCAAATGCCCACATTGAATGAAGATGAAAGCCAGCAGTTCTTCCCTTGTTTCCCCAGTTTGGAGACTTCTGAAATGAGCTCATCTGATCCAACTCATCATTAGAAAAGAATCCATTCTACCACATCACTGACCAGTGGTCATCCAACTTCCATTTTAACTCCAGGAACCTCCCAAAGTAGCCCATTAACTCAGGGCTAACTCTAACCATGAGGACATTTTTTTCCTGACATCAAGTCAAAAACTGTCTCCCTGTTTATCTTCTTTCCATTACTCCTTGTTTTGTCCTCTGAAACCAAGAAGCACATAGTCATAGGCTATATAGTTTATAAACTTTTTCTGCATCCCCTGCTGGTCTTCGTGTGGGGTCTGTGGCTTCCACAAAACTGCCCCAAAATTCCCATTTAATTTCTTATGCTGACCTGTGATATTCAGAAATTATGATGGGGAAAGTTGTGATATAGAAGGGATACCTGTACTTGAAGACAACTAAAATTATCTGTGACTCCCTACTTCTCTTCACCAGGTGAAATATCCTCATTTATTTCAACCAAGCCTTCCTTCCAAGGCAAGGTCTCCTATTTCTCTCCATCCTATTCACAGGATTATAATATTTCCAACTGAAACAGACTGCAAAGATTATCTAGTCCAATCACAGAAGGGCAGAGCTAAACAGCCCTCAGATGTCATCTGGCCCAACACTTATTTTACAGATGTGGAAATTGAGTCCCAAGGAGGACTCAGGCAGGTAGTAAAAACAGAAGAATCAGAATTTGAACTGAAGTCCTTCAACTCAACATCCACTGCTTTTTCCCCTATACATTCATGCCCAAAATAAAAACTCCTTATTCCACCAAGATTTCAATTCTACTCAGCGACATGGGCACAGGTCCAATGCAAATAACTAGCACAGAAAGAAATGACCTCCATTAGTAATTTCTTCAATACAGACCAACAAACTTCTGTGGAATGTGATGGACCTTACAAAGGGTTTTGTATCAACCATCTCATTTAATCCTCACAGGTTTGTGAGGGTGGGAATGCAGAGATTATTATCCCTATTTTACAGATGAAGAAACCATGGAAAGAATTGATTAAGGTCACACAACTAATTTGTGACTGAATCAGGATTTGATCTCTGATCTCCTATTTTCAAATCCTAAATGCTTTCTACTATATTACACTGTCTAACCTATGGGTTAGCTAGAACATAGCTGCAATGGAAGTTTCAAAGCCAGGATTGCTGATTAGTCTCTTTTCTCTGCCTACAGAGTGACTACTAATTCCTGCTCTATTTAATCCTAAACCCAACAATCCAGGTCACAAATGTGTCCTTGATCGCAGAGGAAGGACCACATAAGAACAACTGGATGACCAGGGATAGCTCATATACTACTGTGTCTCTTTCTCCTAGTTTTGGTCTCATTTCTACCAGTTTTGCCATGTGACCCTTGATAAGTCATTTCTTCTCTATGTTTCAGTTTACTCATCTCTGAAATTATCCCTATTTTGTCACCCTTCCAGAATTCTCTAAGACACTATGTAAAAAGTGGTGAATGTCTGTATTTAATGAATGGATGAATACTGACCCAGAAAGAAGTCTCTAGTGAATCATCCCAGGGATCTGTCCTTGGTCCTATGCCATGCAGTATTTTTATCAACAATATGGATGAAGTCACAAAAGATATGTTAATCAGGTACACTTGGGTTCAAGAAACCAACTATGCAAACTGAAACAACATTGCTGCTACATGTGACAAAGATCTGGGGATTTTCATGGACTTAATGAGTCAACAAGATAATGTGGTAGGGAGAAAAAAGTGATGTGAGTGTAGATATATGAATGGAAGTAAGTGTCCAAAATGAGAGCAGGGAAAGTCTACTGATGGAGAGGGAAGAAAAGATGCTGTAAGTAAAAGGAACAACTTTGTGACATCAGACTAACCAGAGGATTTAAGATCTCCTTCATTTTACAGATGAAGAAACTACTAAGGGCCAATAAGAAGAGGGGGAGAGAAATGACTTGCTTAAACTGTAAAAATCAGAGTTGGGATTTGAGCTCATCATCTTTTGATTCCAAATCCAGGAGTTTTTCCACTGTGCCATGTTACCTCAATGTCCTTGGCAATTCTAATCCACTCATTAATTGTCATGTCACTGGAGTCAAAAAGTGGGTCATATTCCAGGATGGTATATATAATCCGTTGGTTTTGGTTCGTGAGTCTATAGGAAGGAAAGTAACTGGGTTAAATAAAAGTCAGCTCTGGCAGATCCTTCTGGGATTAATTCCATCTCCCTCTTTTGCTTTGATTATCTTCCCCATATCTGTAGAATTAGTACTTGTACTCTACTTATTATCATCGACCTATAGATGTATATGTTCCTTTTTTTAAGTTTTACTTATGTCTTTTGCCTTTTATACCATTATTATTTGCAAACCTAACACCCCACCCACCACCACCATATCCCCTTTCTCTCTCCTGGTAACAAAGATAAACAAAACCAACTGACACAGTGACCACATCTGGCAAACACAATGACTTGTGTTTGATCTCTGGAGATTCCTTCTCTTTCCCTCTGCTGGTTTGATACTGCATCTATAAGGGTGGTCTTGACAATCTCTCAGAGTTCTAAATATTTGATCTACAAGCATTTAACCTCCAAAAGGAAGCTTAATACGGAGGAAAGCTCAGAATTTGTAATCCAAGAGACCTGGGACTAGGACCTCTCAGTAAGTTTCCAAACAATTTTGGACAAGCCCCTTCCCCTCTCTTGAGGCTCAGTTCCTTATCTCTTAAATGATCGGATTAGCCTAGATCATTTTTAGGGGGTAAGTCTCATCCACCTTCTAGAATTGGCAATAAACTTAAGAGATCATAGTACAGTGGGGAAAACAGCTAGATGGCACAATGGTTACACATAGATAAGCCACAAATCTGGAGTCAGAAAGACCCAGGTTCAAATTCTGCTTCAGACATTAGCCATGTGACCCTGGAAAAGTCACTTAACCTCTGTCTGCCTCTTTTCTTTTTTTTTTTTCCATCTATAAAGTGGGGATAATAATAGAACTGACCTCCCAAGGTTTTTGTGAGGATAAAGTGAGATAATATTTATAAAATCCTTTGCGAAGTTTAAATTGTTATATTTTAATGCTAGCCATCAATATTTAAAGGACCTACTCTGGATGAAAACCTATGATTTATCATGTGTTTATTTGGGTATATGATATGGGGTTTTGGTTTTAAAAAATTACTCTATTACAAAAATGAATAATATGGAAATGGGTTGAGTGATAATATATGTATAACATTAGAATTGCTTATCAGCTTTGGGAGGGGGGGAAGGAAGAAGGGATGGAAACAATAGGAATCATGTAACTTTAGAAAACTTACATGTAAATTTGTTATTGGAATAAAAGAAAGATAAAATGTTTTTAAAAATTTTAAAGGACCTGCTCCAGACTCAAATCCCATTACTGACAATAGCTACATGAATCTGAAAAAGTCACTTTATTTGTTTAGGCCCCAGTGTTCTCCTCTGTAAAAATGGGATGAGAAGTAGTAGCTAGCTGGCTCGGTGGATTGAGAACCAAGCCTAGAGAAAGGAGGTCCTGGCTTTGAATCTGGCCTCAGACACTTCCTAGCTGAGTATCTTAAACCCCATTACTAGCTCTTACCACTTGGAGCCAACACACAATATTGATTCTAAGATAGAAGGTAACGGCTTTAAAAAAAATGGGGTAAGAGAGAGTTGGAATGGATGGTCTGAGATCTCCTCTAGCTCTGGATCATAGATCTAGTCCACTTCTCTCATTTTACAAATAAGTAAACAAAAGTCCACAGAAGTCAAAAGGCTTGCCCAAGGTTAGGGAGTTAGTGGCAGAACCAGGATTTGAACCTGGATCCTCTGATTTAGGCTCTTTTAACATGGGACAATATTTTTGATAAAAGTAACAGCCAATAAGAGATAGGGACTTGGAAAGAGAGATGAGAAGAAAGGCAAGGAGCTCTGCCTTTGGCTATCACTTATCAGTGTCACCTTCCCAATAACCTTCTTCTGCTCAGGGAGGAGGAGGGAAGGTAAACAATTAGCCAGGAGATTATTACTGAGGGAGGATGTCTTGGCAAAATGCTCTTTCCTCCTCATGGGAAACTAGCACAGGCCAGATCAGATACAATCCTCAGAGTTTAGAAACGACTATATATTTCCAGGAAGGTCAGAAAGAACCTCTGGGGCCAGGTGACTTTGAATAAAGGAGGAAAAGAAAAGTTATATAGGAAAAAACATTAAAAGGAAAGATTTACTGCTGAGTTTGGTTTGGTGTTTTTTAAACAGCTGTTGGAGTCAAAATGGCAGAACTGGAAGGGGAGAGAAGGGTCAGGGGACCAATAATGATTAAAAAGATTACAGGGACAAGAGAGCACAGACAATCACAAAATCACAAAATTTTAGAGTTGGAAGGGACCTCAGCAGCCATATATTGCAATCCCCAAAAGGAATCCCACCATATCCAAAAGTCCAGCCTCTTTTGGAAATCTTCCAATAAGGGGGAACTCATCACCTCCCAAGGTAGCTCATTCCATTTAAGAAAACTAAAAATGGTCCAAGATTTCTTTCTTTTTTTTTTTCCTGACATAAAGGCCAAAAAACCTTAAGCCTAATTACTCTTCTATATGACGTCTCTTCTCTCTCTAAACTCCCAAAGGAGGATCTTTCTTAAATCCCCTAAGCCTCTCTGCTGAGGTTTTCATATCAAGATCATTTATGTTCTCTTCCTCCTCTTCATCTCATAATTTCTTAACATTTTGCACATGTACATCACACACACACACACACACACACACACCCTATGTCTTCCTTTATTCTAGTCTCTGTTGATTTGGAATCTGAAGATCCCAAATTTGCTCTCTCTTCACCAAAGCCAACCCCTCTACATTCACTCTTGATCCCATCCGTTCCCATCATCTCCAGCAAATCACATCTCACTGGCATTCTCTCTTCCTATCATCTTCAATCTCTCCCTGTCTACCAGTTCCTTCCCTGCTGCCCCCAAACACATTTGAGTCTCCTGATCCATAAAAACTTTCACCAGATCCTACCATCTCATCAACTATCTTTATGTATCTCTCCTCCCTTTCTCAGCCAAATTCCTTGAAAATATGATCTATATTTGGTGGCTACACGTCATCTCCTCTCACTTTTTCTTAACCATTTACAATCTGGCTTCTGAACCTTGTCACTCAAATGAAACCACTCTCTCCAAATTACCAACTAAGTAACAAATCTGAGACTCAGCTTCCAATAGTCAATCCCCATCCCAATCCCAGAAGCTGGAGGCCACCATAGGATGTCCAATGCCTACTTCCTGCTCCTTTTCTCCCTTCCCAGCCCTGGCACATCTTATGTTTATTCTTTTTCCCAACTTGATCACACACACACACACACACACACACACACACACACACACACACACATTACCTGTCACATCCTCACCTCCCCAGCTAGAGCACTCAACTAAAGTGACCAAGGTCCAACACTCTTGCCCTTCACTCTAAAACATCAGCCTTAAAGAGGGTCAGCAATTTATCCCAAACTTCAGGTTAAAATTAGGGGGAAAGAAAAAAAATCATATATTTTCTAACATATTTCTTGCAGCTCTCTTTGTATTGGCAAAGGACTGGAAATTGAGGGGATGTCCACCAATTAGGGAATGGCTAAATAAGTTATGACATATGATAATAGAATTTTATTATGCTGCAAGAAATGATGGAGCAGGTTAATTTTTTTTAATATGAAAAGACATATGAAATTATGAAGAGTGAAACAAGTAGAACCAAGGAAATATATATAGAGCAACAAAAATATTATTTGAAGAATTTGTATATGTCTACCTCCAGAGAAAGAACTAGTAATATAAATAAGCAAAACATAGTTTTCTATATACATATATCTTTTTGTCAAATTATGCTTTCTCTAATGTGGGGAGGGGAGGAAATTTTAATGTAACAAACAAAAAACAAATACTTTTTTTTTATTTAAATCCCATCCTCATATATGCCCACATTCCAGCAAAATAAAAACAATAATAGAAGTTAGCTCCTTCATTCAGTCCAGAACTGCACAAAAAAAAAGGGTCAGAAAACAGGCAGAGCCAGGAAGAGGGTTCATACGAGGGGCACCAGTTCTAGTTAATGGATTTAAAGCCTAAAAAAGCCAAGGAGACCACCACAGAGAAAATAAGATTATCAGAAGAAATGCCAAACCCAATAAAGAAAAATATTAAGGGTAAGGAGAAACACAAGAGGTAATGCCAGACTAGAGAAGTAATCCTACAGATACAAGCAGAGCCTCAGAGAAATAATGACTTGACTACAAAGACTAAATGAATGACTAGATGAAATTAAGCAAAAAATAATAAATGAAATTAAAATGAAAACTATGGAGGGGAAAATCAGGGAAATAAATAGCCTAGACTGCAAGGTAGAAAACTTTACCAAAGCAAAGAACTCCCTGAAAGGAACAATCAAAACTCAGTAACTGAAGGAGACAAGAACCAGAAGTCAAAGTAAAATCAGAAAGAATACACCAATGACACCACAGGAAAGAAATCCCAAATTGAAAACACCCAGTAATGTTTAGTCAAATTCTAGAATTTCAAAGTTAAAAAAAAAACTATATTTTATGACACAAATATGGTAGTGATTCCAAAGCCAGGGAGATCAAAAACAGAGAAAGAAAACAACAGACCAATCTCCCTAATGAACATAGATGCAAAAATCTTAAATAGAATACTAGCAAAGAGACTCCAGCAAGTAATTAAGAAGATCATCCACCATGATCAGGTGGGATTTATACCAGGAATGCAAGGTTGGTTCAACATTAGGAAAACCATCCACATAA
>NC_058131.1:422412982-422455619 GCF_016433145.1 Gracilinanus agilis | reverse complement strand
GATGCAGAGCGAAAGGAGCAGAGCCAGAAGAACACTGTACACAGAGATTGATATACTGTGGTAAAATTGAATGTAATGGGCTTCTGTACCAGCAGAAAGCAATGACACGAGACAGCTCTGAGGGATTTATGGTAAAGACGCTACCCACATTCAGAGGAAGGACTGCAGGAGAGGAAACATATAAGAAAAGCAACTGCTTGAACGCATGGGTTGGGGTGGACATGATTTGGGATGTGGACTCAAAACTACCACACCAATGCAACCACCAACAATTTGGAAATAGGTCTTGATCAAGGACACATGATAAAACCAGTGGAAATGTGCGTTGGCCATGGGTGGGGGGAGTGCGGGGGGTGAAGGGGAAAGTAGGAGCATGAATCATGTAACCATGTTAGAAATGATTATTAATAAATGTTTAAATTAAAAAAAAAACTATAGCAAAAAGACAGAAAGAAAAAAATTTAAATATCCAGAAACTAGGCAGACTCAAACAAGATTAAGCAAATACTAAAGATTAAAAAAACCTTGGGAAACTCTATTCCAAAAGGAAAATAAGAAAACTTAAAAGCAAAAATAGGAGGCAGCTGGGTGGCTCAGTGGATTGAAAGCCAGGCCTAGAGACGGGAGGTCCTAGGTTCAAATCTGGCCTCAAGACACTTCCTAGCTGTGTGACCCTGGGCAAGTCACTTGACCCCCATTTGCCTAGTCCTTACCACTCTTCTGCCTTGAAGCCAATTCACAGAATTGACTCCAAGAAGGAAGGTACGGTTTAAAAAAAAAAAAAAAAGCAAAAATAGCTTCCCCAGAGAAATCAAGTATAATACTACACTGTGGGAGGAAATGGTACTTTAATAAATAAATGAAACTTTGAAATGTAAACACAAGAATCAAAAAACCTAGAAAGTTAATTAAAATTGAGCATTTAGAAGAGGATAAATAATTTTGAAAGTGCTTATCTTCTAATAGGAAAAGAGATAATGATATGTCCCTTCAGAATCCCACTGTTTTAGGAATTACAGATAGATATACCACAGGAGTGGGGAAAAAATATACTAAGAAAAAAGCTTATTATAAGAGGAAAGAGCTTATTATTTTGTATAATTGGAGCATAAAAGAAAAGTATGCAGACATAGAAAGAGTGGAAAAAGTGCAAATTTCATGAACCTGACATCTTAACAGGACAAAGGAGTGTTGATTACACATATAAATACAGACTAGCTCAAAAATTTTGTAGAAACACAGTAAGCTGGGCAGGGCCAAGTATAGCAGGATACTCTCAGATACTTCCCTAAAATGCCTCCTAACAGATCTGGAAAACCCATCAGATTAAATCCTGATGGAGAAATCTCAGAGAAAAATAATAGTAATTTTTCCAGTCCAGACCAGTATAGACAAAGAATTTCTAGACACCAGGATGGAGTCCAGCCAAAAATGAGCAAAAAATGAAGCATTCTAACACATGTAGGCAGCCCCAGACACATACTGGGGCTCTATTTTGAAAAATGTGCCAAATGGCAGCTTTTCCACCCAGTACCAGATTCAAGGTCACACATCCAAGGCTGACCATGGAAAAGAACCTGCATCTATAGGTTGCCTTCTAGAGCAAGTCACTGCAACAGGCCTGGGCTGATAGGAACATATTCAGAAGCAAATGGCAGTGATACAGTTCCAGCACAGGAGCAGGGCAATTCCAGCATCTATCCTGGTCTGCAGTGTACAGAGAAATAACCCAGACAGCAGTTACAAACCAAAGGGAAGCCTGGAGTTTTACATTCTGAACCAGCACAGCTTCCCAGCTGATTGACTTTTTGTCCAGCTAAATTATTCAGTTGCTCAGACTCAAACCTAAGTCAGGAAATTGCAGAATTAAGACCAGGGGAGCAGCAATAAGACATTGCCCTGGATCAGACCCCTTTAGGAGCACTGAAAGCTTGTAGGTCCCCAAGCTGAGCTGTCCCCAAGATTTTGAAATAATACAACACTCAATACTTCCAGAAAGCAGTAACAAGACTTTCCTTCCAAAAGTTGCATAAAGCCCAGTCCCAAATATCAAGTCCAAAGTCAGGAGGTAGTTTGGAATAACAAATGAACAAAAAAGAAATCCCACCACAAAAAATGCTATCACAATGACAAGATGTTTATAACACAAACCGAAAAAAAGAATAAGTCCAAAACATCTATAAAAAGAGCCTCAAAGAAAAACACATCTTGGGCAAAGTTCAACTAGGTTTCCTGGAAGAAATGAAGCAAAAGTTTAAAAATATTTTTATCAATGAAAATAAAGGGAAAAAAATTGGAAAGGAAATGAGAATTATAAAAGAAAGAATTGGAAAAGAAGTCAATAGCTTAACAAAAGAGGTATAAAACCTGTACTAGCAATAAACTCTCTGAAAATTAAAATAGACCAAACAGAAGTCTATAATTCCACGAGATCAGGAGAAGTATTAAAACAAAATTCAAAATATTTTTTAATGTTAGAAAATATAAGGCTTCTCATAGCAAAAATAATTGATCTTGGGCAGCTGGGTAGCTCAGTGGAGTGAGAGTCAGGCCTAGAGACAGGAGGTCCTAGGTTCAAACCCGGCCTCAGCCACTTCCCAGCTGTGTGACCCTGGGCAAGTCACTTGACCCCCATTGCCCACCCTTACCAATCTTCCACCTATGAGACAATACACCAAAGTACAAGGGTTTAAAAAAAAATAATAATTGATGTCCTACTTGCATCAATGCAATGATAGAGGACAATTCTGAGGGAATTATGAGAAAGAACGCTATCCCTATCCAAAGAAAGAACTGTGGGAGTAGAAACACAGAAGAAAAACATTTGCTTGATCACATGGTTCAATGGGGATATGATTGGGGATGTAGACGCTAAATGATCATTCTATTGTAAATATTAATAATATGGAAATAAGTCTTGAACAATAATATATGTAAAACCCAGTGGAATTGCTCATTGGCTACAGGAACAGGGAGGGAGAAGGGGAGGGAAAGAACATGAATCATGTAACCATGGAAAAACACTCTAAATTAAATAAATAAATTTTTGGAGGAATAACTGATCTCAAAAACAAATCAAAGAGAAAAAAAACTAAGAATCATCATACTACCTCCATGACCAAAAAACAAAACAAAACAAAAAACCCTAAACATCATATTTCAAGAAACCATAAAAGAATACTGTCCAGATCTCTTAGAACCAGAGAGTAAAGTGAAAACTGAAGTAATCCACTGGGCACTGCCTGAAAGAAATCCCAAAATGAAAACTCCCTGGATTCAGAGGTCAATGAAAAAAAAAATACTGCAAGCAATCAGAAATGAGAATTCAAGTACTGAGGTGTCATGTCAGGATTACTCCTAATTTAACGGCTCCATTATAAATTAGCAGAGAGCTTGGAATACAATATACCAGAAGGCAAAAGATGTAGACTTGCAACCAAGAATAACATCCTCAGTAAAACTGAATACAATCCTACAGAAGGAGAAAGTGAATCTTTAATGAAATAAGGACTTCCAAGCATTCCTGACAGGAAAAACCAGAGCCCTGCAAAAACCCCGAAATTCAAAAACAAGTGTTAAGAGAAACATGAAAAAACAAACATTATTGAATAAATAAACATAAACTGCTCACATTCTATTATGAAGCTATTGTAAAAGTCCTCTATGAATCCTATCATCATTAGGCGTCAGAAAGGGAATCCAATTAAACAAAGCCTAAGAGTGATTCTATTTGGTCTTGATTCAATTAAGAAAGGAAAGAAAGAGGAATACACTAGGAAGAAAGAGGAATACAGTACTGGGAGAAGGGAGAGGAAGGAGAAGGAAAGTTAATGGAGTTTACAAGTATATATCTAAACAAACAAGAAGTAGGGGAGAATGGGGAAGAGTAAGAACCTGATATTTAAACCTCACTCTCATCTGAATTTGTCAAAGAAAAGAAGAATACAAAAACAAAAAAAAAAGAAGTCACAGAGTTATATACAGAAATACATTTCAGGCAACATGAGGAAGAAGAGAAATAAAAAAGGAGGAAATTGGAGGAAAGGGAGGCATTTTTTTTTATTTTTATTTTTTTTAATTTTAAACCCTTAACTTCTGTGTATTGACTTATAGGTGGAAGATTGGTAAGGGTAGGCAATGGGGGTCAAGTGACTTGCCAAGGGTCACACAGCTGGGAAGTGTCAGAGGCCGGATTTGAACCTAGGACCTCCTGTCTCTAGGCCTGGCTCTCAATCCACTGAGCTACCCAGCTGCCCCAGGGAGGCATTTTTTAATTTTTTTTTTATTTTATAATAAAAGATTTTTCCATGGTTACATGATTCATGTTCTTACTCTTCCCTCTACTGCCCACTCCCCTACCCTTCCCCCCCCCACACAGCCAATGCACATTTCCACTGGTTTTTTCCACTGAAAAAGCTAACAAAGTTGTAAAGAGCTAAGCAGAAAAGTTTTAATAGTTGTAGACCTCAATATTTCCTTCTTAGAACTAGACAAACAAAAAGATAAATTAGAAAAAAGTTAAGAACCTGTACAGAATTTTAGAAAAGTCAGGTAAGATAAATCTCTGCAGATAAGTTGGAATTGAAATGACTATATATATTTTTCAGCTGTGAACAGTGTTTCTAAGTCAAATGGGCTGTGTACTAGTGTTAAAAACGTTTAAATAATTATAGAAAAGCAGACAATGACACAACTTTTACAGACCACAACATAAAAATTATAACTATAATAAAGTGAATCTGGAAAAAGGATTCAAACTTAAAATGAAGACTAAATAATTTAACATTGGAGAACTGGTGAGACAAAAAACAAGTCAGAGGAGTATTAAATAATTTCATAAAAGAAAATATCCAAAATGATTCAACATAAAAATTTTGGGATACAGCTAAATCAGTCCTTACAGGAAAATGTATGTCTAAACATTTTCATCGACAAAAGAGAGAAATTAGGGTGCATGCAACTAAAAACAAAAATAGAGAAAAGCAATAAATCAATGAAATACAAAAATGAGAATTCTGAAAATCAAAATGATACAAAATTCAAAATAAAAAATCCTTTAGATAAATAAGTAGGAGCTAAATTTTTTAAATAAAATTGATAAAATTAAATTTCCAATATAAAAAAGGAAAAATAGAACTTAAAATGAATGAAACAGAAATAAAAGAAATTAGAAACTATTCTGACCAATCATATGCTAACAAAAATTTTTTCTTTTTCTTTTCTCTCTTCCTTCTTTATTTTTTTTTTTAATTTTATTTTTTAGAAAAATCTTCCATGGTTACATGATTCATGTTCTTACTTTCCCCTTCACACACACACCCCCATAGCCAAAACACATTTCCACTGGTTTTAACATGTGTCATCAATCAAGACCTATTTCCATATTATTGGTAGTTGCATTGGTGTGGTAGTTTCGAGTCTACATCCCCAATCATGTCCGCCTCAACCCATGTGTTCAAGCAGTTGCTTTTCTTCTGTTTCTACTCCCACAGTTCTTCCTCTGGATGTGGATAGCATTCTTTTCCATAAGTGCCTCAGAACTGTCCTCGGTCATTGCATTGCTGCTAGTACAGAAGTCTATTACATTCGATTTTACCACAGTGTATCAGTCTCTGTGTACAATGTTCTTCCGATTCTGCTCCTTTCACTCTGCATCAATTCCTAACGGTCATTCCAATTCACATGGAATTCCTCCAGTTTATTATTCCTTTGAGTATTCCATCACCAGCATATACCACAATTTGTTAAGCCATTCCCCAATTGAAGGGCATACCCTCGTTTTCCAGTTTTTTGCCACCACAAAGAGCACAGCTATAAATATTTTTATACAAGTCTTTTTCCCTATTATCTCTTTGGGGTACAAACCCAAGAATGGTATGGCTGGATCGAAGGGCAGGCAGTCTTTTAGAGCTCTTTGGGCATAGTTCCAAATTCATATGCTAACAAAATTGATAAATGAAATGGATGTATCTGAAGAAAAATGTAAAATTGTTTTCTTACAGCTTAATAGAAGAAATAGAAATTTAAATAATCCAATCCTAGAAAAAGAAAATACACATACCACAAAGGAATTCCTACCTACCACAAAACACTCATAAGACCAGATGAATTTACAAGTGAATTCCATCAAACATCTGAAGAACAATTCTACTATTATAGATAAGAAGAGATCCTACCAAATCCTTCTATGAGATGATATAGACCTAATACTTAAACCAGGAAGACATTAAAAAGACAGAAAAATATATATCATCAATGACAAAACATTGACTAAAAAATTAGCAAAGAAGCCATAGTAACATATGGGGTACAGCTAGGTGACTCAGTGGATTGAGAGCCAAACCCAGAGACAGGAGGTACTAGATTCAAATCTGGCCTCAGACACTTCCTAGTTGTGGACCCCTGGGCAAGTCACTTAACCCCCAATGTCTAGCCCTTACCACTCTTCTGCCTTGGAATGAGTATGCAAAATTGAATTTAAGATGGAAGGTAAGGGTTTAAAAAAAAAAAAGAAAGAAAAAGAAAAGAAATTATACACTATGGCCAGGTTGAATTAATATCAGAAATACAAAGTTGGTTCAATACTATGAAAAGTAAAATTATAATGGAAAATATCAATTAAAAAGTAATTTTAGGGGGCAGCTGGGTAGCTCAGTGGATTGAGAGTCAGGCCTAGAGATGGGAGGTCCTAGGTTCAAATCCGGCCTCAGACACTTCCCAGCTGTGTGACCCTGGGCAAGTCACTTGACCCCCATTGCCCACCCTTACCATTCTTCCACCTAGGAGCCAATATACATAAGTTAATGGTTTAAAAAAAAAAGTAATTTTAAATCACATTATTATATCAAAAGATACCCAAAAAGCATTTAACAAAATACAACTGTCCTTTATATTAAAAAATAACACACTAAAAGTATAGGAATAAATGAAGCTTTCTTTAATATGGCAAATAGTATCTATTTAAAATCAAGCAATATACGTAATGATGTAATGGAGAAATGGGAAGTTGGGTGGATATTATATAGAGTGCTGGGCCTGACATCAGGAAGACTCATCTTCCTGAGTTCAAATCCAGCCTCAGACACCTACTGGCTATATAACTCTGGGCAAGTCAGATAACACTCTTTCCCTCAGATTCCTAAGCTATAAAATGAGCTAGAGAAGAAAATGGCAAACCACTCTGGTTATCAAAAAATACTCAAAATGGGGTCACAAAAAGTCAGACACAACTAAAACAATTGAATAAATAATGGAGAAATACTCAAGGCCTTTCCAATAAGTTTAAGAGCAAAGCAAGGATGTCCATTATCATTATTTCTATATTTTATTTTTCTATACTCTAAAACTACTAGCTATAAATTGCAAACAAATACAGAAAAGCAGAAAAAATAAATACAACTTTTTCAGAGCATAATGCAATAAAAATTATAATTAATAAGGGTCCATGGGGAAAAAAATTTTTAATTAATTAGAAACTAAATAATCTAATTCTTTAAAACTAGCGGGTCAAAAAATAAATCATAGAAACAATTACTAACTTCATTAAAGAAAATTACAATGAGGATACAACATATCAAAATCTATGGAATACAGTCAAAGCTATACTCGGGGGAAAATTTATATCTCTGAGTGTCTATATCAACAAAATAGAGAGGGAAATGAATTGGGCTTGCAACTTGAAAAATTAGAAAGAGAACTAATTAAAAATCCCCAGATAAAAAAATGTTATCTATAGCAATAAGGAAAAAAATAAAGGAATAAGCAGAGACAAAATGGAAACAAAAATATTAACTTTTATAGATGATGTAATGGCTGGTCACATAACTTTGCAAATCATTTCCTCTTTTCAGGACTATTTTTCCATCAGAAAAGTAGGATAGATGATCCTCAACTACTTCTTAGGATCACTGTAAAGATGATATGAAATAATTAAGGAAAAGTACTTTGGGGAAAAATACACAATGGTATACTGATATAAAAGAGGAGACAGAAGAAGAAGAATAAATGGGAAAGAGGGAGGAAGGAGGGAAAGTAGGAGGAAAGAAAAAATTAATAGGCAAGTCTTTCAAAAGCTCTTGACCCTTCTCTCCCTTTCTGTGACATCTCAAGCCTCCCTCACTCAGATTGGGGGTTAGGCTGTATTTCAAGGTTTCCTGGGTTTTCCCTCCTTCTCCCTTATTCTCCACCCAAAACCATGTCCTGTGCCTGGACATAGCCCTTTAGTACTCACGGAAGGGCCAGAGTGTCTGCCGGTAGCTGCTGTTCTTGAGAGTATTCTTCATCATTAAACATGGGCAGCTTCCTCAGAGTCATGAACAGGTTGCTCCCAGGAACTAGTACTAGGAGCAGAAGCAGAGAGATAGTTAGTCTGCTGTAGTTGGTCCCCATCCATCCTTCCCCCATGAGGTGGCAGGTCAGAAGCCCATACTGTCATAAGCAGATTTCATGGAAAATAACTACAGCAAAGCAATGAGGTTAAACAGAAGGAACTCTGGACCATGGGATCAGAACTGGCTTCTACTTCAGTCTCTGCCTTTAATTTTGTGAGGTTACCTCAGGCAAGTTATTTTTCTCTTAGCCACAGGTTATTCATCTATAAAATGAGCATCATAATCTCTGCACTGCCAACTTCCAAGGGCTGTTGTGAGAAGAAATTTTATAATAAAACAGGCTATTTCAGTGGTCATAAGGGCATGAAAACAAAAATACAATATTCTGGTGTTCCTAAATTCCTACAAATGTAAAGGTTTACAAAGTGCTTTTCTCACAAAAGTTTTGTGTATTATTATAATCTCTCATTTTATAAAAGGGAAAACAAAGTTTGAAGGTGAAGAGACTTGCCTTAAGGTCACAAAACTCTAAGTAATGAAAACAGCAATGGACCAAGAGATAACAGACCTGGGATTGAGTCCTGGTTCAATCTCTGACTTGCTATATGCCTGGGGCAAATCTCTAACAAGATCCTGATAGTTTAAATGACAAATTAAATTAAAATTTTTTATTTAAATTAAAGGATCATTAAATCTTACTAGGTAGTAAGTAGCAAGAGTCAAGATTTGAACACGAGCCTTCTCACTCCAAATATAGCACTCTTAGGTCACCATTTATTAGGAATGTTGTAGAGAGGATTCTTGAGCTTAAAAACAGGAGGCTGAGGTTTGAGTCCTGGCTCAATACCTCCCCAGTCTCTCCACTCCCCTCTCTTGAGACGGTTTACTTCTCTAAAATGGGATCTGTGGAAAGTTAAGCAATCTGTACACCTTAGCAACAATGGTGATGATGATGCCTGGGGTGCTTTACTCCTCTAATTCCTTTAAGTGATGCTTGGATGTAGTGGGAAACAGAGCACTAGGGAATATCAGTCCATGCAGGCAATGGTGTGTGGATATAGAGCCATACAGAGTCAAAAAGACCTAGATCCAAGTCCCACCTCTGACACTGAAATCTCAGTGGCCCAGGCAGCCCTCTAGAACCATACACTGGAAAGCAGCTGCTAATGGAGCTCCATGGGCATCCCTCACTAGTTCTCTATACCAATGAAATCACAACATAACCACAAGGGGGCACTAGAGAGCGATGACTAAGAGGCATCCTTGTTCAACCAGTCAGCTTCCCCTTCTCTTCATTCCTTTTGTTTCTGGGGCCATGGAAACTGGACTAAATGGTAAGATCAATGTTCTCTTTCTCTCAAAAAAACCTGTCATATTTATGTTTTACATGATAATGTACATGTATAGCACAGATTGAATTGCTTGTTGACCCTGGGAGGAGGAAGGGAAGAAGGGAAGGAGACAAGATGAATTCTATACATTTGGAAAACTTAAAACTTTTTATTAAAATAAAATAAAGATAAAACTAAACAGAAATCTGTCACATTTAGCAGCTAGGTAGCACATCAGCTAGAGAACTGAAGCCAGAGTCATGAAAATTTGAATTTACATCTGGCCTTAGCCACTTAGTTGCATGACCCTGGGAAGAGTCACAACCTCATTTTCAGTCTCAACCTCCTCAACTGTAAAATGGAGATAATAATAGCATCTATTTCCCAGGGTTGTTCTATCAAATGAAAATATTTGCAAAGAGCTTTGCAAGCCTTAAAGTGCTATATAAATATTATGTTCTCTCTTTCATTCTTTTTTTTAAAACCCTTACCTTCCATCTCAAAATTATTCCTATGTATTAAGTTCCAAGGAAGAAGAGCAGTAAGGGTTAGGCAATGAGGGTTAGGCGATTTGTTCAGGGTCACACAGTTAGGAAATGCCTGAGGCCAAATTTGAACCCAGGATCTCCCATCTTTAGGCTGGCTCACAATCCACTGAGCCACCTGGTTTCTCCCTGTCCAATCTCTTTTTTGAAGCACTTCAAAAAGAACAATAGCTCATTTCAGTCATATCTGACTCTTCATGACTCTTTTTGGGTTTTTAAAAGTCTCCCTGCTCCTCCCTCCCAAAGAACCATCCCCCATATAACAAGTAGTTTAGAGGAAAAAACCAAAGCGGTTTGCCATTTCCTTCTCCAAGTATTTTACAAATGAGGAAACTGAGGCAGTTACTAATAAGTATCTGAGGCCACATTTGAATTCAGGTCTTTCCGGTTCCAAGCCCAGAGTTCTAGCCACTGTGCCAGCTAGCTGTAGCTATAGCCCACCAAAAGACAAAGACAAAATTTAATTATCAGAGTAGAGTGGAAAGCAGATTCCGGTTTCTAAATTGTTACTAAGAAAGAGCCTCATGGCTTCAACTCCAAGGCGGCCATGAATCCTGGAATCATATTACAAACACACAAAAAAGGGAAGTTCCCCTATTTGTCAATATGGCATGTTCTAAAAATCTGGCTACATATCTTTTATCAACCCAGTTAGAAAGTGAGCTCCTTAACAGCAGAAATGAGCTCACTTCTTGACTTTGTGACCTCAGATATTGATTCTCTACATATGGATTACTGTGGCCGCAGAAAAAATTTTCTCACAAATCATGTGATATAGTATGCTTAGGTTCCCATGTGAGCCCTTCATATAATCATAGGCTCTATGCATTAGAGGAAAAATCAAGATATCCAGAAGAGGAATCTTCTCTATTATACCTCCCAACAAAGAGTCATTCAACCTCCCATGTTAGAACACTCAATACTTTTATATTCAAACTCTGAGAATTGTTAGTTTCACCTTGATTGACAGGTAAAGATAGTTGGAGACTTTGGAATGTTCCCAGAGGCCATGAGGACAGGACAAAGGCAGTTGGCCTGAGATATAAATACCCCTAACAGCCATGGGGGGTTGGGGGAGTCTTTGGTCTTTGGGCCTTTTTGGATTTGGTCCTTGGCCTTTGACCATTGATCTTTGATCTTGGGTCTTGGAGCATTGATCTGTGGATCCCTGACAGTGGGTCATTGGTTCTCCCTGAATCTCCCTAGATCTTTAGGCATTTGAATCATCTTTAGCTATTTAGGTATCTAGGCCGGGGTGGTGAACGGGAGGAAGGGAGGTGAAGAAGAAGAGGGAGGTAAGGGTGGATATTTCCTGAAGGCTGTCAAGGCTGACATATCACAAACTGATAATAAGGAAGCTGAGAGAAATCATAATATCTGTACCAACCGAGCAGATTGCCCTCTCTGGTTTGGTAGCGGCCAGGCTGAACCAGAGGAGTGTGAAAAACAATAGCTCCAGCTTTACTGAAACAACAGCCTATAGTCCTGAGGGATTATTGATGATAGATATTAGTGTGACAGGGTCTCCTATACCCAGTCCATTCCTAGTTATTCCTTTCTCTATTTAAGTTCAATAGATAAAGTTTCATTAAGTACCTTCCTGAGTGGTCATTATATCACGACCCTTGGGGAGGGAGCAACACAGTCAGATGAAAACGTGATCCAAGGCTAATTAGAGCCCAATATTAATAATTAATCCAACCCCAGGTGGGACCTGAAAGGGTTACCCATCCACCAGACCATTAAGGGCCCTGCCTGGGCACTGTTATTTATTTTTTTTTAAATGTTTATTTTTTAGAAAAGTTAACATGGTTACATGATTCATGCTCTTACTTTCCCCTTCACCCCCCCCCCACCTCCCCCAGCACTGTTATTTAGAATAAGGGAATTATATCATCCAGCAAGGGTGATTGGGTTGGTGTTTCCCCAGTCACCAGCTACCTAGGGGAATACAAAGACATAGCTTCCCTAACCAATATCCCCTAGAAGCATAGTAGTATCAGAGTCCTATTTTCTTTATAACAATACTTTCTAACTATACAACCCCACATTCTAAGTTCAGTCATCTCTGACTATAGGAATCAACCAATAAGCATTAATCACCTACTATGTCAAACATTAGGAATACAAAGACAAAAGTAAAAGAGTCTTTGATTGCCAATGATAATAATTTTTAAATTTGTTTTTATTAATATATTGTTTCTTATATCATCATAATTATCTCAAGTCATCCCTGCTCCCAAGGGAAGTAAATAAAACCAGGAGAACATTGTACACAGTAACAGTAACATTGTACAATGACCAACTGTGAAACACTTAGCTAGTCTCAGCAATACAAGGATCCAGGGCAATTCTGAGGAACTTATGACAAAGAGTGCTGTCTGCCTCCAGAGAACAAACTGTTAAGAGTTGGAATGCAGATGAAAGCATATGATTTAACACTTTAGTTTATTTGTGGTTTTATTTGGGGGGTTTTAGTTTTATAAGAATATACTCTTACAAAAATGAACGATATGGAAATATTTACATAATAATACATGTATAACCAGATTGAATGGCTTACCATATTCAGGAGGGAGGGAAAGGAGGGAAGGAGACAATTTGGATCTTATAACATCAGAAATGTATGTGGAAAATTGTTATTACATGTAATTGGAAAAATAAAATATTTTTTGAATTTTAAAAAAAGTGTCCCTGCTGCTCCCTCCCAAGGAAGCATCACATATAACAGACAGTTGAGGGGAAAAATAGTGCAACTGATCAACATATAGAAAAAAGTCCAAAAATGTGTAATGTGTAACCCCTGTGATCTTTCTATCTGTACAAAGGGTTTGTTGGGGATATCTTCTCATATCTCTTCATTTAAGTCCTGCTTAAGCTTTGTAACTTTGTTGCATTCACTTGGGATTTTTTGATATTTGGTTGTTCTTTTTGTTTACACTGTTGTTACTTTATATGTATATGTTTAAATATATACACATATGTGGTGCTGTTTATTTCACTCAAATAGATCTTTCCAAGTGTAAGGCTTAAATTAGAAGTTTTGACAAAAAAAGAGAGCAGCTTTTAATAATTTAAGTTTTAATGAAAATACAGTAGTTGTAAATTAATATTATCCCTTTAAGCCAGAGAAAAGAAAACTTCTAGCAGCTTTTAAAAATTAACAATTTAGTTTAATTTAAATAGAGATAGGAAAAGAATGTAATAAGAGGGAAATATAGGAAAGGGGCAGAAAAATTTTCCTAATGGCTATACTAGTTATCCTATAACTATCTATGACTAACTATGTTTACCTAAAACTGCCTATAACTACCGATAATAACAACCACACCACAAAGTTCCAACCCAATCCACCCAATCAAAACCAAACCAATCAATCTTTAATCCACCCCCAATAAGGTTGGTCAAAGAAGACCAACTACCTTCCAACCCAGAAAAAGTCAAAAAGCCCTCTAAAGGCTAAAGCCAAAAGTCCTCTCAATAAGCTCAAGCCCACCTTTATATTCTACCAACTAATAACCAACCCACATCACCAGCAACCAACCCCCAATGACCAACTCACACTCAGCAGCCAATTTCCCCACAACTGCCAACCCTAACTGTCAGCAACTACCTCTCCTCACTGTAAGCAAATGTCAACCTTTTTTATATCCTTTTTCTGCGTCACTTCCTGTCTCTATGGTTTCTACTTCCTGTCACTGTGGGCTGGCTAATCCTTACACACCTCTATGGTAAGAGGAACTCCAGGTCCCCTGTTAAATTAAAAAAGGAATAAAGAATTCCTTTTTACACAAGCTTCTCTGCACTTATCACACACATCAGTTCTTATAGCACAGTAATATTCCATTACATTCCTATGCCACAATTTGTTTAGTTATTTTTCAATTAATTAGCATCTAATTATATTATTAATTATTAATGTTTCTAATTCTTAGGTATCACAAAAAGGACTGCTATAAAAATTTTGGAGTCTATGGAGACTTGCTTCCTATCAATGACTTCCTTTGGGTATAAGCCCAGTATAATGGAGTCTCTAGTTCAATCAATCAATTGGTAAATATTTATTAAGCACTTGCTATATGCCAGGAACTGTGCTAAGTGCTTGGGATACAAAAAGAGGCAAAAGACAATCCCCAGTCTCAGGGAGCTTACAATCTAATAATTCAAACAGTTTGAAGTGAAGGAAATTGGAGAAGGTATTCTTGGACAATATAGAAAAGTAAAACTCTCTTCATGAAGTTAAATGGTTATTCCATGCAAGAAAGATTTGACTTGTTTTCATCAGAAAGAACTAGGAACAACAAATAGAGACAAGTTTTGTCTCGATATAAGGAAAAATTTCCTAAGTCTTGCAGTCTCTCAACAGTGGAATGAAGTGTCTCCAGAAGATTTCAACATTATAAATTTTAAAGCAAAATTAAAAAGACCATCTTGGAAGAGTATACTCGGATGAAAGATTAGACTACATGATTTCTGAAGAACCTTACAAATCTTTCCCAGTAATATCAGGGTAAAACAAAGATGCCCATTATCATCACTATTATTCAATATTGTACTAAGAATTCTAGTTATAACACTAAGACAAAAAAAATAAATTAAAGAATAGATAAGAAATCTATTACTCTTTGCAGACTACATGATGGTATAGAGAATCCTAGATAATCAACTAAAAAAAAATTGAAATTAACAACTTTAGCAAAGTTGCAGGACATAAAATAAGCCCACATAAAGGCCCTTCCAACTCTGAAATTCTCATTAAGATATGAGTTTTCCCAGTTCCTTTAACATGAGAATAGGTTTACTTTTAAAAATTCAGTTTATACACGGCTTTTCAGGAACATATCTAGTAGATTGAATAAGGCATAGTCTTATCCACTAGGGCTACAATTGCTTTGTGAGAAGTAAGGTAAAAAAGAAGAGTAGAGCAGAAGCATTGATTTTAAGGACTAGGGAATACAGGATATTGTAGGCTCTTAGCTCTAGAATTGGAGGTCAATGAATTCAACTCCTTCATCTTAAAAGATGAGGAAACTGAGGCCCAAAAATGTTAAGTGACTTGCCTAAGGTCATACAGCTTGTATGTGAGGTCAAATTTGAATTCAGGTCTTCCTGACTCTCAAGTCCAGTATTTTATCAGTCTCATTTCAACCATGATGATTTCCTTGATGTTGATTACTGGCAACAGACCACGACTTGAAGCAACAGGTCCCAGGTATACAACCAATTTTTAATGTGTAATGAGAGTTTAATATATGCAAAGAGCACTTGGGATAATATCTGCCCACATGTAATGTGTAGAGTTCACTTCCTAGAGAATCAGGAGATTATGCAACTGTAGCTGGATCTAGTCCTATATCCATGAGTTGAAGGGGCAGCTCTTTAAGTAGCTGAAAAGGCATTCAAAAAGACTTGTTGGCTTCAGCTGCTTCTTTTGCTATATTTCTTTTTGTCCTCATTTCAGTCATGGAATCTGGTAAGACACAAACCTGAAAAAAGATTGTTCTTTTCTGTTCTTAGTAAAGGGAGTGGAGCCTCCATAATCTAGAAGGTCCAGAAGGTACTTGAATGTTCCAGCATCCCTGGTCTAGGTTTCAGAACCAATGTACCAGTGATGCCCTAAGGAGCAAGGAGTGATCTTCAATACCCCAGGATAGAGATAAGTGAGATGCAGGCTCATCCAGCAGCCATGTCATATCTGGATACGAACTCAGTGGGTTGAAGGCTATATAGGAACTCAGCCAAATTGAGCCTACCTTCCTCGGAGACCCAGATGGTAGCAGGTACTGCCCTCAAGACAGTAGAGGTGAAATGTTAGTAATTTGTTCTTGTTACACCTTTAAAGCAAATATCTTTTTGTAAATGCAAATCTATGTTAAGTTGTGAAAAAATAAGTTTCAGACTGAGGATATAAATCAGTCTGAGAGGTTGCTAATGAAATATTTGATGGTTATACCTCAGTTACTCAACCTACAGAGAGATTCAAAGTATGAACCTCCCTGCCCTGGGCCAGTAGACACCACTGTCTTAGAGAACAAGGATTTATAAAAATATTTTTTTGTATAAAAATTAGTACAAAAGTTATTAAATAAGGAAATCCCTAATCTAGGGTTTATCTAACTAAGTACTTCCCAAGCTACATAGTTCTCAAGGACTAGCCTTCTGATCTTGCAAAGCCTAGGCCTAAAGCCCTCCTTAGCAGCTAACTGATCCCCAAAACACTTATCTAACTACTCTGTCACTAAACCCTTATCTCTTAAAATATATATATAACCTTGCCTCTGCACAGAGTGACTTGGTAAACCCAAAGATATCAAGGCAGTGAGGTAAAACCTCAAAATGCCAGCACACCAAAAGTCTGGGACCTCCTATTTCCTCTATCTTGAAGTATTCCTACTCACAGTTGATAATATCTGTAGTAAGGACCTGGAGGTAGTCAGGATCCCTTTCAGACCAGAGATGACCCAGGTCAGATTCAGAAAGTCCTCAAAACCAGCTCAAGGACTTTGCAGTCACTGAGAGTCTTTCCTAGCAATCAGTGATGTTCTTCTCTCCAAAGAATTAACAGTGGGAACAAAACCATATTCAAATCTATTCAGCTCAGATGAGACCCTCAGAGCAAAACCAAAAGCAGCCTGGACCTGGTCAGTAACCAAATCCAAATGACTTCCAGCTCCCTGAGTGTTCTCAACTGCCAGCATAAGAATTTCACCTAGATGCCCCATGTTTCAAACTCCTGGTCCTGCCATGTCACTCTTGCATGAGAACCTAAAGGTTTGCAAGATTACTTTTGCAAACTTTATTTAACAGTGCCGAATTACCTTATTTCCAATTCTATTGCTACAGTTGTCAAACAGAATTGGGATAGTAGAAACTGGACCCTAATGGGGGAAGGTTCAGATAGTAGAGGCTCAAGGTAATATTTGACTGGACTTGAGGTTAGAACCCCTGACTGAAACTTACTAGCTATTGTGGTGCAGAGATGGGGCATAACAATTTTGCAGGCTTTGCAGAGTTCTTCTGTCAGTTAAGGAGTTTAGAATCTTGGGGGAAAGGGCAGTTGGTCCTGGGAACTCATGGAGAGTCAGGGTCCATCTGAGCTCCTTCTTTAGATTGAAATCTGGCCTATATTTTGTAGCTTTTCTTTTATAAAATTGTTAATTTAGCTAATTCCTTTGACTCTCCCTACCCTACCTTATTCCCACCTTCATTTTCCCTACCTGAATGTCTGAGAAGTTTGGAAAGGAAAGTAGTTCTGAGAGTTAGTTCAAATCTGTGATAGTTTAGTCAAATAGGGCTCACCCTTGTTACAAATTTACCTATTGAATCATTGTATCCAGCTTTCCTACCCCTTTTGACTACAAATCCTCTTGGGCTGAAGTGGGCTGGTTCCTACTCAGTCTCACTTTCCTGCTTCCCTTCCCCACCTGAAGCTTTCTCTAAGCGGCTGTTAGGGTTACCTTGGATCCTCTACCCATTCCCAATCTACCCTAGAAGACAATAAACCCTGTTGGTCTTTAATCAAAACCCTTTGGCTACTTCATTAGTTGATTAGTTAGAGAGGGAGGAGGAGAGAGAAAGTAACATTCTCTCTGGAGTTTGAGGGAGTGAGAGGTATCCATTTTGGAGGAAGTGTAACTTCAATACTTCCTTCTAGTCCCTTCCTGTGAAACTGACTATAAACCTCTAGTCAGTTTCAAGCCAGTCTTGGCTGGCTCTAACCTTGCTTTGTAGTGTCCCTTTTACTCCAAGGGCTCAGTCTTGTTTCCCTTCAGTGTTTGTCTCTAACCTGGGTCCCAGTCTGTGTTTCCCTGCTGTTGTTGCCTGCCTTAGATTAACTTATCCTCTTCCTTGCAACTCTTGGTACCTTAATGTTTATATTCCCTAAACTCAGACATTCCCTTATTTCTCCTACCACCTCAACTACCAACCTTCATCATTGTACCTTCCTCATCTACTATATTGCCTTAGGCATTCACAAACCCCATCCACAGTGCCTATCCTATATTCCAACCAGCTACTACCTATAGCCTAAGCCCTTATTACCTCTCTGCAATACTCCCTTGATTACCTCCAGCCTTGGGTCCTTTGCCTTGCCTTATTCCCTATTACAACCAGCTATTACCCCTAGCTTCAGTCCCTTATTACATCCTAAAATTCCCTATTACACTATGTAACTTAGGGCAAATCATAATTTTTTGAGTCTCAGCTTCTATATCTATTAATTAATAAAATTAATTCTTAAACTCAATTAATTAATAAAATTTCATTACATGTCTCCCTGGGGTATGAGAATTAAATGGAATAACAAGATAAAATTAAAACTCTTTTTGGATATCCAAAAGAAGACACCTCAATCTCTCAAGGTACCCCTAGAACTCTGACAAGTAGATGTATAAGTCTATCTCTGCCAGGAGAGGGAGCCAAAGCAATACCTCATTACCTCTGCATAGCCATTTACTCAGTTTTCTTTTTATAAGGGAACTGTACTGGATTTTTTCTAAAATCCTCCCCACTTTAAATCCTATAATTCTATGACTCCTCCATTCCACAAAGGAGCAACTTAAAAAAGTAACATTACTCTATCTTTCTAAGCTCAGTGATTCTCATACCCCTTCCCCCTCAGAAGGTCATAGTCCAAGTTTGGTTGAGAGAAGGGTACATACCTTCCACATCACACACACCCCTGACTCAGAACTCCACAACATCTAGAGGTAGGGAGGTATAGGGAAAAAATTTAACTATTAACTGACTGTTTCCTAGAAAGTAACAGAATAGTCAGGACAGGATCTGAAGCTAAGAAATAGATGTGATTTCCTACAAGAAATCAGCCACAGGGCAAAACTCATAGGCAGGACAGGAACATAGAATTCAGAATACAGAACAGATTTCCAGAGCTAGAATGCAATTTAGGAGCCGCATAATACTCCTAACTGTAAATAAGAAACCTACTTTCTGGTCCCACTTTCTAACATGGTACAAAATGGGGAAAGCACCAAACTTGAGAGTATCAGAAGCTGAATTCAAAATCCCAGCTTCACCACTTAATACAAGTGTGACATTCAACAAGCCCCTTAAGCTCTCAGACTCATCTGTGAAATGAATGAATGGCCTAAAAGATTTCTTCCAGCTTTAAATCTATGATCCTAATAATAGTTGTACCACCTATCTCATGTGGTTGTTGTGGGAACCAAATGAAATCATGGAGGTAATTTTACTTATTTCCACAATCCCAGATTTTAGCCCTGTAGGTCCTCTCTTCACCAATGTACGTAGCTCATGTACACCTTGATTAATAGTTTTCCCTATATTCCTGTCAATTTTTTAAATCCACCCTCTTTTAGCCATCCCTCTGGTTTTGCGCCTCTCCACACTCAGCCAGGCCAGCTCTTCTATGATAGCAGGAGCACCATTGGTAGCTCTTAAAGGTTTACAAAGAACTTGACATGTTAACTCATTTGATCCTTCCAAAAACCCTGTGAAGTCGGTGTTATTATCTTTATTTTACAGATGAAGAAAGTGAGAATGACTTGCTCAGGATCACACAGCTAGTAACTCTTTGAGGCTTTCCACCTTGGGAGGACCTGCCAGAAGTTACACACTCCAGGCATAGGGATTTGAGGTCAATGCTGGGGAGAGCAACCATGCTTGTCTTGTCCTTCTCACCACCCTCCCTCTACCCCCAACCATCATGGAAGCAATAACCTTGTGATCCTGAGGAGTGAAACTCTGGTAATCATTTCATTCAAGGTTGTGGGCAGTCAAGAGTGGCCTTCCTAGAACTTACCATCTCAGACCACTTACCACCACTGGATAATGCTGGCCCCTCTTGAATGAGAATCACAAAATCTGAGAACTGAAAGGGAACCACAAGTCCATCTAATCCAGATAATAATGTAAAACATACCCAACAAGTGTTCTGTTCAAGAATCATCCAATAAGAGAAAAATCACTCCCTCCTAGACAGTCCCTTCTTTTTTTATTTTGTTCAGTCCTATCCCACTCTTCATGACCTCTTTTGGGGGAGGTTTTGACAAAGATACTGTAATGCTCTGCCATTTCCTTCTCCAGCTCACTTTACAGATGAGGAAACTGAGACAAACAAGTTTAAGTGATTTGTGCAGAGTCACACAGCTTGTGCATGTCTGAGGTCAGATTTGAACTCAGGAAGTCTTCCTGACTCCAGATCCAACATTCTACCCACTGTGCCACCTATCTGCCTTTCTATTTTTAGAGAATCATAGTTTGCAAGTGGTTAACACAGAGCTGAAAATGGTCTTTATTCCACTTATTTCCTTGATTTCTGTCTTCTGAGGTCAAGCAGAACAAATCTGAGTCTTCTTCCAGATAACAGTCCATTTTGAAGACAGTGATCATGTGCTACCACTCTCACTCTCACTCTCATATCTTCTCCAGTACAAATTAAATATCCTACCATTTCTAACCAATCACTGTAATAATTGGCCTTTCATCTCTTCCCCATCCTAGTCAGCCTAAATTGGACACTTTAGTTTGTCAATGAGTTCCCTAAAATATGGTCCTAGAAAAACCTCAGATGGTATCTGCCTAAAGCAAAATTCAGTTCCAGGTTATCATCTCTCTAGTTCTAGACACAATGGCTCTCTTAATGAAGTCTAAGATTGTATTCATTTTCTTGATTGCCATGGTACACTGTTGTAGCATATTGAACTTGAGGTCTACTAAGCCCACATATCTTTTCCACATATACATATTAGCCTTTAACATTTGTGTGTGTGTCTAATTTTGAATCACCTGGCAACCGCTTCACTCATCTCAGAAAAAAGAAAGGGTATGGTAGTATATTGTAACCATAGCAATAGTAACTAAGATTTATAGAGCTTTTTAGGTTTACAGAGTCCATGACAGAAAACAACTGTCAGTCCTGTAGGGTATCTGTCTCTGTACAGAGGAGTTTGCCCATAGTGACAGTCACGGTTGTGGTCCCACAGCTAGTGTCAAGAGGTGGAATTTCAACCTGGATCTCTCCTGATTTCAAATCTCCCCTAGCTTCTACAGTGCTGAGCTGCCTCTTCTAATATGTATGTGAAGGGATGGACTTGGGCCAAGACACCTAACACTGAAACTTACTTAGCTGTGTGACCTTGGGCAAATTTCTATATCTGAGCCTCAGTATATGTGTCTATAAAATGGAATTAATAAAACTTGTATTAGAGGCCTCACAGGGATATGATAAGCAAATGGGATGGCAATGTAAAATTAAAACTCCTTTACATGAATAAAATCAATGAATTAGAAGAGAATGGCTCAGTGGAGAGGTTGGGGGTGGAGGAATACAAGTATTCCAAGAGTATTAGTGCAATTCTAAGCCATTAGTTTATAATATGGTATTTGGAACATTCTGCATTTGTTCTGATCATCACCGATAACATATTAAAAAGTCAATATTTCTGCAGTCTAAAGTTCTTTCTGTACTTACCTAAAAGAAGAAAAGTTCATCGGTGCTTAAATTAAACTTCTCAGAAAACAACACCCTTTACTAAAATCCTTTCTTAAGTTCTTTATTTTAGAAAGTGTGTAAAAGGTCAAAAATGAAAGCTGAAGACCCAGGAAATGCATTAAGAGACTGTAACCAAACTCAAGACAAGAAACATCTCCAATTCGTTAAAATCTGGCCTTCCCATGCAGGGCGAGGTGTGTGGGCCCTCCAAAAGACCATGCCCTCTTTCCCCATTTCCTGAAGGGACTGCTCACAGGGAGTAGGAGATCCCTCTGATTGTTACTAGAGAGCCCTAGACAGTAGTGGTCAAAGAAGGCTTTGAATAGTTTTAGGAGATCAAGTGATGGAATAGAATGTTAAACCCAAACTGGATTTTATCACATTTTTATTATCACCTTTTCCTTGTTCAAGATTCCTAGAAATATTCCTTCAAATTGTCTTGTGTTTGATAAATGTTGGAGGACATGAGTGGACTCTGAGAGAATCTGATCAGGGATGTTCTCTCTCTATCTCTCTTACCTGGAAATGCTTGGATTTAGAATAGTGATAAATTAACAAAAAAAATTGTTAACATATGCCTAAAACAAAATAGCATATTCATCATAATTTGGATGAATGTATGATGCAAATTGAAATAAGCAAAAAAAAACAAAACAGGTGAATAATACAATAATTGCAAGATAAAGTCACTAAAAGGAAGTTGTACATCATTAGAAAACTAACAAAGATCCAGAAAAAGAGATGCTAAGTCATACTTCCTCTCCCTCAAGGCAGAGGTAGAAGACCACTAGGGCAGATTCTCTTTGTCAGGCATATTTTCGTTTTAATGTTTCCTGTGTCACACAAGAGGATTCAGTCTGGAGAGGATGAGAAATGATTAACATAAATATATTTACATACACATATGTATGTATTTTTTAACCTTACTCTCTCATCTTACAATCAGTAAGTTCCAAAACCAAAGAGAGGTAAGGGCTAGGCAATGGGGGGGGGGGGGGAGTAAGTGACTTGCCCAGGATCACACAGCAAGAAAGTTTCTTAAGTCATATTTGAATCCAGGACCTTCTATCACTAGGCATAGTTCTCAATCCATTGAGCTACCTGCCTGCCACCTATAAAACCTTTTTTTTAAAAGAACCAATTGGGATAATGTTTCTAAGGCACTTTGTAAACCTTAAAATGTCATATAGAAAGGTTAGCTATATTCCTTCCATTGCATACTGAAAATATCCTTTTACAATAGCCACACCACCTTCCCTCACAAACCCTGTTCTCTGAACTTTGGAAGAAGTGCGAAGGGGCTGATCCTCCCACCCTAGAACCAGCTCTGTTTACCCTGTAAAAGCAAGAACTGTTTCAACAGTGACATCCCAAACAAGTTAGCTGTGATCGATGCTTCCAGAGAACGTAATGACCTCGTTAATTATTAATGCCTCAAGCTGGGTGAGACTCCTGGACTCAAAGAAACTGTGAGCAAGAAAAGATCTTAGAGATCAACTAATCCACCTTCTTCAATGGCCTGAGGAGGATGCTGAAGCCCATCCGGATTTGTCCAAGGTTACACAAGTCAATGCTAAAGGCACTAATGATGACAATCAAAAGTAATAAGGATACCTCCCTTTCCAAGTTTCCTGAAGTTTAAAAAAGCACTTTTCCTTAAAACAATTCTGTGGACTAGTAGTGATATTTAATATTCCTAGAGAACTAAGATCCATATGAACTTTTTTCAAAATGTATTTTGAGGGGCAGCTAGGTGGCACAGTGGATAGAGAACCAGACCTGGAGTCCAAAGAACCTAGGTTCAAATCTGCCATCAGATACTTCCTAGTTCTGTGATTCTGGGCAAATCACTTAACTTCATTTGCCTAGTCCTTGCACTTCTGTTTTTAGAGTTATTACTAAGATAGAAAGTAAGGGTTTTACATTTTTTATGTATTTCAATTACTGTATTTCAGTAGAATTGGCTTCTTTAGACCATATGTCTTTTATTTTATGCATTTGAAAACATTCTTCTGGGAATTAGTCCAGAGGCTTCCCCAGACTGCCACAGGAGTCCATGCCACCCTGCTCTAAAGACTCAAGAGAGGTCATTTTCCCAGGTCATCACAGCTGGAAAGTAGAGGTAAACTAGGACTCACCCAAATCTCCAGCTTCTGAATCCAGTCCTTCTTTTATTACACTGGAGCTGTCCAAATGGGAAGGCTTTTCTCAATATACACAAGACCAACAGTCTCACAAAAACCAAGAATGTACTTTATGATCTTTCCCCCAGATGCTGACAAGGTATGGAAGTAAGGAAGAGGGGAGGTCCAGAAGTCCAAAATATGGTTGAATTCCTCTTTTTGCCTGACATAATTCAGGATAGATAGCTAAGAGGCAAGGAGAGACCTAGAAGAATCTTTTGACAGTGATACCCTTCCCCAAATTCTCCATCATTCAGAAGTCTTTAGTAGAATGCAAAGGCAAGGGTCTGAGCTAGACACTCTGTCCAGTTTATATTTAGATTCCAATGAGCCAGAGGACTTGGATTCTTCCTTCTCACACATCTTAGATTATTCAGTTTCCTGCCAAGGATAGTCCAAGCATCTTGCCTGGAATATAGTAAATGCTTCTTAATTTATATGTGTATATATATATATATATATATATATATATATAATTCTAATGGAGGTAGAGTTTAATACATAGCACTGGCCTTGAGCTTAGACTAACAATTACTAGCTAAACCCTACCTGGAAAAGTAGTTATAAATGGGCAGCTAAGTGGCTTAGTGAATAGAGAGGCAGGCCTGGAGTCCAGATGATATGGATTCAAACCTGACTTCAGCTACTTCATGACCCTGGGCAAGTCACTTTTTGCCTAGCCCTTGCTTCTCTATCTTAGAGTAATTACTAAGACCAAAAGCAACTTTTTTTAAGGAGCTATATGGATAAAATGGCATACAAAAGGAAGGAAACAAGTGCCTACCATGTGTCAACCACGGAGATAAGCTTATTACAAATACTATCTAGAATTTTGTTAACTACCAATAAGTTCTATATACCATTCTTTTCAAAAGTTATTTGTGGCACAGAGATTAAGTTACTTGCCCCAGTCACACAATTTTGACACTGTGTGAGTGGCATAATTTGAACACGGATCTTCCTGGCAAGGGTAACTCTCCATCCACTGTGCTGTTTTAGTCCTTCTGGAAGGGACCCTAAATACAGCTGAGTTACTTTACAGCTACAAAGGAAGAAATCGAGAGTCAGATAGCAGGGACAAGATCACATAGTAAGTAGGTTACTGACAGAGTTGAGACTATAATTCCAGAAT
Source organism: Gracilinanus agilis (assembly GCF_016433145.1). Taxonomy (NCBI): domain Eukaryota; kingdom Metazoa; phylum Chordata; class Mammalia; order Didelphimorphia; family Didelphidae; genus Gracilinanus; species Gracilinanus agilis. The sequence continues at coordinate 422,430,622 of NC_058131.1, read as the reverse complement.
AGGTCAAGTCTCTTGAATAGATGATACTCTTAATTATAAGAGTCAAACTTCTATCTTTGTGAGGGAAATTTCAAATTTGGGGTGGGGGGTGGGGTTGTGTTTTGTTTTTTTGGAGAGAGATTGATCTGGCAATCACTCCCCTAGAGAGAAGATGAGACAAACTCAATCATGTAGTTCATGCCAAAGAGATCAAGTGTTACCAGTTCAAGGCTACTAAGGAAAGGAAAACTGCTTACTTGATGTTTCCATTGCCTTTGGTTATGACCAACCCCGCCCCGCCCCCTCTCTCTCTCCCAGCTTGATTCCCAATTCTGAGTGACCATATAATGTTCTCTACATATTTATGGAATTTAAGAGAATCAACTCTCTCCAATCCATTGTCTATTCAGATGCCAGTTATCTTCCTAAAATTGTAGTGGCTCCCTATCACCTCCAGAATAAAATACAGAAATCTACTTTTTTGCATTCAAAGTCTATTCGTACATAAACCACCCCCACCACCTCCCCACAAACACTCAACCAGCCACAGAGGCCCCCCATCAATTCAACAAACGGAGACATTCTATCTCTTGGCTCCAGGAATTTTATTCCTGTACCCCACCCCATCCCCATCCCCATCCCCATCCCCATCCCCATCCCCATCCCCATCCCCATCCCCCAGGCGAGGAATGCTCTCCCTCTACAACTACAACTCCTGACTTCTTCAAGTCCCAGATAAAATCTCCCCTTCAATAAGAAGCTTATCCCAATCTCTCTTAATTCTATTGCCTCCAGTTAATTATTTCCCATTCATCCCACATAGCGCTCATTTGTAAATATTTGTTTGGTAGTGGTCTCCATTGGATAGTCCTCAGGGTGGAGATCGCCTTTTGCTGTTCTTTTCCTGGGGCGTAGTAAAGTGCTGGACACTTTTTAAGGAATCAGTCAAGGCTTATTGACTTACAAATTTTAGCTTTGCCTCAGACTGGCAGTATGAAGACATTATCCAGGAAGGATCACAGACATTTGGTGTAGTCGGAGATTGGAAGAGGACGTCCTTTTCAGCATGGGCTCCGGACCCAGGAGGAAGTGCTTTGCCTCTCAGATAGCCTTGAGCAGGCTGAACAGTGCTGAAATCGGAGCCAGAGAATGTGGATTCTCCTTGTACCAACGCAAATTAAGACAAAACAGTTTCTCTCTCTTGAGACTTTGGCTCCTACATCTGCGATTTCTAGAGTGTTCTCTAGGCTCTCCATCCTATGATCAGGAATCATCCAGCTTGGGGCGGGGGGAAAAGGGGGAGGGGAAAAGGGACGGTAGATACTGGGAGAAGAGAAAAAGTTCAGAAGGGCTGCCATTCCTTGACCAAGTAAGTGCTTTCTAAACTAGATCACAGACGGGTTAAAGCCTGAAAGGGTTAAAGCCAAAAGTCATAGAGATCTCATTTTTAGAGATGAGGAACCTGAAGGTGATCCTGGAAATAACTTGCTCACTGAGGGCTCTGCTCCTTCTTTTCCACCAGGCAGCGCCCCAACCCCGCCAGCCGGGAGCTCAGCCCGAGACAAGAAGGCCGCCCGGCACTCACAGCCTGAACTGGTCCTAAGGAGATGAGCCTGCCAGCCAGAGCGCCTGCCCCGGCCCCAACGCCGTGGGAAGCGGAGGGAGGAGAAAAGCGCGAGCATGGCCTCCACCTGCATCCCCGCTCTGGGAGGACTTTCCGGATTCCCTGCTCGGGAGGATGGGGGATGGGAGAGTGGGCAAAAGCAACTCAGCGATAGCGCAGCACACACTTTCACTCACTGCCACCCCAGACCGCCCAGCCCTGCACTCACCGCCCTCCCGGTTCCGCATGCCAATGGTGCCGCCGGTATAGATGGCTAATAGCCTCCGCACAAGGTCGCCCGACCGCGCCATGTCCAGCCTGGTCCTCGAGTGCTCGGGCGGGGAAACTACCCCCAAAGGGTGCCCGCCTCCGCCCCGCCCCCATTCTCCTGGGCCAGAGAGGCTTCATCCTCCACCCCACCCCACCCCCCATCCTGGATACAAACTGAGGGAGGAGAAGGGAGGCTCCTGCCCACCGCCCCCCACGGGTTGGGTAGAGAGAGCTGCCCAGGGAGTTGGTCCTAAAAGTTACTCTTCCACTAGGCTGGCCCAGTTCTGTCCGTGGACACCACTGACCCCACCACCTTCCCTTCCCCCACTCTCTGGTAGCCAAACACAAAGGAACTTGGTATTTAGCATCAAGTGGTCAGAATCGGAATCTATCGCTTACCCCGAACCACCCCCATCCTAGGATCTAAGGCCAATCACTTAACCCCTCGAGGCTTAGGAGTTGCCTTACCTAAGAAATACTGGAGTTAGGTTGGGCTAGGCTACGCTTAGCGTAATCTTTCAAAAGTCCCTCTTCTGCTTGCTTCCCTCTATCAGTCCATGCAAGTCTTCCCATATTTCTCTGAAATTGTCCCATTCCTCATTTCTTAGAGTATGATTGTATTCTATTCACGTGCCATAATATGTTACATTCCCCGAGTGTCGGGCACTCCCTTAGTTTCCAGTTCTTTGATGCCACCCCAAAAAGTTACTCTAAATATTTAAGTGATTTGTCCAGGGTCACATAGTTAGGAAGTGTCGGAAGCCAGATTTGAACCTAGGACCTCCCGTCTCTAGGCCTGGTTCTCAATCCACTGAGGCACCCAGCTGCCCCCAAATTTGAATTATCTTAAAGACAGCTGGAGGTGTGAAATTGAAGGTCTGAATAGAATTTAGCAGCAAGATAACAGCTTTAAGGATCTTCGGAGTAGGGGGAAGCTGGGTAGCTCCGTGGATTGAGAACCAAGCCTAGAGATGGGAGGTCTTAGGTTCAAATTCGACCTCAGACACTTCCCAGCTGTGTGACCCTGGGCAAGTCATTTGACCCCCATAGCCCACCTTTACCACTCTTCCACCTAGGAGCCAATACACAGAAGTTAAGAGTTTAAAAAAAAATCATCTGAGTAGAGATGGTAATTAAATCCATAGGAGAGTGGGGTTTAGAATTCATAAACCCAGGAAAAAGAGCAAGCCAAGCTCTTTGAGAGAAGATACAAAATGAAGAGCCGATTAGAGAAGACCTTAGGGTTGTGGTGAGAATTAGGCAAGAGCCACCGGCTACCAAAAACCAGTGGATAAGTTTTAATATATCTGGGTCCGGAAAGACCTGGCATTGGGGCTTAATTTTAGGACTGGTGCTGAATCATTCTAGTGGGGGAAGGGGACATATCCAGAAAACTGTGAGCTAATTGAAATTCAAATTCCCCACCACCTTTTTTTGGTGGGTGGAGTGGTTGTTGTTTTAGTTTTCCTGGGGCTTTGGTTGCAGATAAACTTCTCCTTTGTTAATCAAAATTTTAACTTAGGCTTTCCCCAGGAGAAGGGTTCATCCCTGGTCATTTGAATGGGAGTCCCCAACCTTGGTTTTCCCACTTTCCAAAAAGAAAGTTCTAGAAAGTGTATTTTAGATTGAAGAAATGGTATTTCTTAATAGTTCTTTAAAAACTGAAAAGGAAATTTTAAAATATTTTAACAAGATAATACAAAGTGGATGACCATATACTAATAGCTAAATAAATTATAAAATATGAATGTAATAGAATGTAATTGATCCGTAAGAAACGATGAAAGGAACTTGTATTAACTGACATGAAATGAGCAGAGAAACAGAACAAATTATACAATGAGAATAATAGAAAAATATAACAATGTAATAATTTAGTATAAAAATTATAATAATGCAATGACTAAAATAGAAAAGAACAATCAACTTTGGATTAAGAACTCTAATCAATGCTACAAGCAATCATTGACTCCAATCTATCAGTCAATAAACATTTTAATAAATGTTTTTATTAAAGGCTACTACTCCAGAAAACTGGAGATGAAACATGCCTCCTACCTCTTATGTCCTTGGGTAGAAAATGAGACATACGTTTTCAGACATGACCAATGTGTGAATTTGTTTTACTTGACTCTACTTATTTGTTATGAGAGGGCTTTTTATTGTGTGTAGGGGACTGGTTGCTAATGAAAAATGAATTATACACAGTAGAGAACAGAAGGAATTTTATATGAGAACACAGACAGGCAAGATAGTTTTGTTACAATCATGCTTTACTTAATATGCACTTTTAAAAACCACATCATAAAAGTTCAAAGTTTCATATTTGTACAATCCTCTTTTCCTGTTCTCTTTTTATATTACTTTTTCAATGATCAAGCATTCTTCTTCCTCCCACCTCCCTTAATGAGAGAACTTCTACATCAGATAGTCATGCAGAATAAATCCTTATATTGATAGTCCAAAATGAATTTCTTATTCTGCATATTACTCTATCATCTATCACAATGTGGATAACAGTCTTCTCTATCTGTCATCTGGAATCATAGTTAATCATTTTTTTCATTGGATTCCTTTTTCAAATGTGTTCATTTTTACAATATTGAGGTTACGTTATGTTTTGTTCTTTTGATTCTTCTGGTTCTTCCCACATCATTCTACATCAATTCATACAAGTTTTTCTCTATGTCTTTGAAACCATCTTTTCCCTCAGTTTTTACAGCACAATAGTGTTAACTTAGGAAAAAACAGAACTATTAAATAGTCATAAAAGCCACTCTTTAATTAGGGAAAAGGGGGACAGGGCTGATTAGGCCTCCACTCAGAGCCGCGAGCCATGTGCCATATGCCAAGTCTGAGGATTGAACCCTGCTCGCTCTGGTCCCTGACCCCCTAGGGAGTGCCACTGCATTAACTCCAAAGAACAAAAGAAAATGGGGAATTTATATAGCATTTGGGAAGATCCTGGGGCTGGGAAAGATGATTGACATTATCATACTGACTGGATACAATCCAGCTTGGGAAAGGAATCATAGTCAAGCCTGGGAAAGGAATCCTAGCCAGAGGCTAGAGTGTAAGGGAAGCAGCTACTTACTTACAAAGGATACTAAAGGATGGTTCCTGCCCTGGGGTGCCTTCCTAGGAAAGGGTGTCTGATACAAATGGGGAAGACTATCTAAGACAAAAGGGTATTTAGCATTTACCCCAGGGTCCATTATTCAGTCTGCAACTGCTAGTCTGGGATTCCCTTCAGGGTGGATTCTCTCCGGAACAGGGAACCAGCACTAGCTTTGGCGGTCTCCAACCTACAAGCTATTTCTAAAACTTGGGGTTCATCAGATCTCACTAGGCCACAAGTTTGGGGTCTCTAGTATTTCATTATATTCATATTCCACCCTAAATAGGTTTCCTGTTTCTGAAATTTGTACCTCTACCTTGAGGTACAGAATTCGTACTTAACCTAAAACTACTAGAACACTGGATTAGCTAATAGAATCAAATCACCTTACAAAGGATTAGCTGATACAATCAAATCTACTTGGTTTCTCTTATTGTATCTAGGCCACACCCACACACCCTACATCCTCAGTCCCAAACCTTTAGTAACCAATGGACGGTCTTTCCCCACCCCTTACAATACACATTGATATCTCCGTTTTTATTGATAATCCATTTGAAAACAATGGGCGAAATCTGAAACCAATGAATAAATGTGTTTAAAATTAAAAACAAGAAATGAATATAAAAGACTATTGTAAAGAATAAATGAGCATTTAACATGGCATTTACCTTTCTGAAGACTCTTCTTGGTTTAGGGAAAACTGCCAGGAGGGGAGAGAGAGGTTATTATTTGGAAGGGGAATCCCCTTCCATAAGGACTTTAGGCATCTAGGTACTATCTGGACACTTACTTTGGTTCCCATGATGGAGTTAAAAGGAAAGGGTTAGTTTATTAGCAAGGGAAATACTTAACAAGGACAATGAGATTTGAGCACATGTGATTTTATCTTATGTGTTATGTATGTTTTGAAACTGAAAAACACATTAAACCAAATACTGTATACTCAGTAATCACTTACATTTAATTGTAGATTTAGCACTCACAACAAATAAAAAAAAAAAAAGACACAGAAACATTGGAAAGCAATGGAATTGTTTGGCTAGACATGTGGGGTGATGCTCACACAAGAGAAACAATGACACACTGAACAGGAGAACACTTGGGTCGTTCTTTGTTTTCACAAAATTAGCAGCAAGGTAACATGGGCATGCTGACAAAATTAAAGGTAAGTAACAAAAACTGAGACAAATTTTCCTGGGAAATAATCAAGGAAAACCGAAACTAACGATATTCAATGTCAACAAAAACCTAGGTATCCCTTTATGTAGGGCACAGAGTTCTTCAGTTCAGTGGAAATTTCCAGTCACTAGTTTACTAAGTACCTTTCCTAAGACAATGGTCATCCTAGTACAGTTAGCTTTGTGTGGTGGCTGTGATCTTTATCTCCCTGGGTGGGTGGGTGGGGGGTGGTTCTTCTTCTTTTTTGTCACCTGTGATAATCTGATGGGCATGAGGTAGAACCTCAGAATTGCTTAAATTTTCATTTCTCTAATTATCAATGATTTGGAACACTTTTTTCACATAGCTATAGATAGCCTACATTTCTTTCCTAAATAACTGCTTCTTCATATCCTTAGACCATTTATCAACTGAGGAATGGTTTCTTTTCCTATAAAGTTAAATCAGTTCTTTCAATATTTTAGAAATGAGATCATTACAGAGAAATTTGCATTTTTTCAGTCAATTACTTCCTTTCTAATCTAAGTTCTATTGGATTATTTGTGCAAAATCTTTAATCTTATATAATGAAAATTATCCATTTTACTTTCTGTGATCTTTTTTATCACTTGTTTTGACATGAACTTCGTCTCTCTTCTGGGATCTGACAGGTATTTTCTTTCTTGTTTCCCCACTTTATGATATGACCTTTTATACTAGGTCATGCAATCATTGGAGTATATCTTCATAGAAGAGTGAAATATTCATTTAAACATAATTTTTTCTATACTATTATCCACTTCACACTTTATACCAAGATATTCTCCAAATGGATACAAATAAGGAAGATAATATATTATTGATATTCTTTTTATTTCTCTCTGTATACTTTTAAATGATTTATTGCTGCTCTGGTCTTTTTTTTTAATATTCTTTCCTTACTCACTAACTCACCTCCCCCCTGTACCAAATAGAAACCCATCCTTGTCAGAAAATAAATCAACACACCTACTCTATTTGAAAATGTGTGAATTATTCTGTACTTCAGCACATGAACCCCTTGATAATTCTTGTGTCCTATGCAAAGAAGCCTATAGAAGGATAGAAAACAATGCTGGTAGAGAACACAAGATTTCAGCAACATGGCACCAGAGTAGAGCTCCATTCCACCATAGGGTTCAATTCCATAGGCATTTTATTTTGGAGATTCTCTTGTGTCTGAGGCATGGAAATATTATCTAATCTGGGGGAAGAGTTGACTCATTTGTAGAGGTTGAGTGAGATGTTTTTATTTCATGTCATTGGCTGGGCTCAGAAATTGGTACACAAAATCCATCTCTATCCTATTTGAGAGAAATCTCAAAAATCACTCTGGATAGAAGACCTCAGAAATCAATCTTTTCATTAATTATCACAGGGTGTCATAGTTGGACTTCCTGCCTTAAATCTTTCCTCATTGCTCTCTATCCTCCATAAAGCTGTTTAAATTATTTTCTGATCATGCACCCTATTCCCCACTCCATAAACTCTAGTAGTTCCTTATTATCTTTAAGATCTAACATAAACTCCTTGAGTATTTAAAGCCTATAATATCTTATGCATATAACTCCTCTCCACACACTCCATGGCCAATTATAATAGCCTACTTTTTCCTCACATATAACACTCTATCTATCATTTCTGTGCAGCATTTATAAACTCTAGAGCCACTATCCCAATTCTTGCTTAAAATAAGGAAGTGGGTCCCTAGAGTGTTGCTACTATATTGGCTCAGAGGCTAGTTTAGTATCCCTGTTTAGAGAAGATAGTTTTCTAAAGCAATGGCACATGAGCCCCCACCAGTGTGCTTTCCTCTACATTAATTATCAGTGATATCAATTAGCCAGACTAATAAATGCTCATTTGCTTCCTTGGTTGGAATAAGACTGGGAAGAGTAATGTGAAATATCAACCTTTGAATGAGGAAAAAAAATCCTGTCACGAATTCAGGATGCCAACAGAGAATCCACAAGCCAGTATTCTCAATATGAATGTTATCACACTGTTGTGGAACCTAGAGAGAGTCATAATTAAAAAGCTAGACCCCTCTATAGCATTATAGTGAAACAGGCTTGTCTGTAGGAATTCCTAACTTAAAGACCTTTGGTTTCCAGACCTTTCCCCCTTATCTGAAGGAACACCTACCTTGAAGACATCCCCCTATCCCACCCCCTGCTGCCTACCACTCTATAAAAACCCAGCTGGCACAGCTCATGGTCACACATCAACTTGTCCCTGTGAGTCCCTTAGCTTACGCTAAGATAATAAAGTCCCTTTGCATTTTGCATTGTTGGTTCAGACTCATTTATTGGGATAAGTCTACAGGCACTTCACTGTCTTAGAAGAAGAATATCTAAGTAGCATAATGGACAGAGCACCAGGCTTGGAGTCAGGAAGACCTGCATTCAAATCCAGCTCCAGACTCTTACTAGCTGTGTGACCCTGGGCAAATCACTTTACCCTCTTTGCCTCAATTTTCTCATCTGTAAAATGGGCTAAAGAGGGAAATGGCAAGCCACTCCAATATCTCTGCCAAGAAAACCCTAAACGGGGTCACAGAGAGTTGGACATAATCAAAACAACTGGACAAAAACAACAATTAATTCTCTGTGGCAGGGGAATATAAAAGAAAAGCCAGTCTTCATCTATCCAGTGGGATTCTTCCAACTTGAAAAAATGTCCCAATGGATTCATTGGTTTTGTTCAGTCAGGTTCTGATTTCCCAAATTAGGAGGCACACCAGATAATGTAAAAGCAAGAGGTACTGTTTTATTACAAGCTCAAGCTTGGGTCCCACAGCCTCCAAGGCAAAATGGAAACATTTGAATGAGGGGCCCAGCCAGTCTTATATAGTTTGAGCAGGAACTTGGGGGTGGGGGGGGGTGGGGGGGAGCTGGATGTTAACACATGCTTCCTATCATCCATTCACCAGATGTTACTGGACCGGGGTCTTTCCATCATTTAGCAGATGTTACCGGTTGGGGGCTTTCCTTACCATTCATTAAGTGTTGCTGTTTTTATCAGCTCTTATACTCTGTTGGCTTCCCAGGCCTAACAGTTTTTAATAGCTCAGTGAAAAGGGGACATGAACTACTTAGAGGATTTGGTTTATCTAGATGATCTTGTTAATTTAGAAAAAACACAGAACTATTAAATAGTCAGAAAAGCCACTCTTTAATTAAGGAAAAGGGGAAATAGGGCTAATTAGGCCTCCACTCAGAGCCACGCCACATGCCCTCTGTAGAGTCCAAGGATTGAACAGTGCTTGCTCTGGTCCCTGACCCCCTGGGAGTGCAACTGCGCTAGATGCTAGATGCTAGATGCTGGATGCTGGATGCTGGATGCTGGATGCTGGATGCTAGATGCGGACTCCAAGGAACAAAAGAAATTAGGGAACTTAAATACCATTTGGGAAGATCCAGGGGCTGGGAAAGATGATTGACATTATCATACTGACAGGATACAATCAAGCCAGGGAAAGGAATCCTAGACAGAGGCTAGGGTCTAAGAGAAAGGGCTACTTACTATGGATACTAAAGGATGGTCCCTGCCCAGGTGTGTCTTCCTGGGAAAGGGTCTCTGATACAAAGGAGAAGACTACCTAAGACAAAAAGATATTTAGCATTTACCCTAGGGTCCATTATTCAGTCTGCAACTGCTAGTCTGGGATTCCCTTTAGGGTGGATTCTCTAGGGAACTGGGAACAAGCACAAGCTTTGGGGGTCTCCAACCTACAAGCTATTCCTAAAACTTGGGGTTCATCAGATCTCACTAGGCCACAAGTTTGGGGTCTCTAGATTCCATGTCAACAATCTCATTAAATTTGGGGAGCTGTTGGAAAACCCTAAGGAAAAATACTGATGATACTTACCTAGAAGCTACTCTTCTAAAGCTATCAACAAATAAATGTCAGTTCCATGCAGGTCACTAGTATCACAATAGTGAGTGAGCACTGATTTTGTAAATCATCAACTAATCATTATTGAAAAATTAGGAGGGAATTAGGCCATATTTGGCATTTGGTGGCTATAATCAAAGAGTTATAATCCTATCATTGCAAATACAGAGGACCCATAAGTAGAAGGGTTAAAAGGAACAATTTGGAATACACTCCCTGGATTTTTTGCAGATCACTGTGACAATTAATGTGACTAGAGTTTTAAGAGCTTTGTTAGAGGTCTCATATGTACACCAGTACTAGCTCTCATTAGTCCTGAGCAGGCTATTCCTATGCAAATCCAGGCTAAAGAATCTTGGGGCATTTTGTACTGAGCCAAACTCCTAGAAGTTTCTATGCATTATTGGGTATTGGTTCCAAGGCAAAAGAACAACAAGGGCTAGGCAATGGGGGTTAAGTGACTTGCCCAAGGTCACACAGCTAGGAAGTATCTGAGGTCGGATTAGAACCCAGGACTTCACATCTCTAGGCCTGGCTCTCTATCTCTCAACTCTTTTAAAAAATCTAGCTTCTGACCTCTTCATTCAACTAAAACCATTCTCCTACTTGAGGTCCCTACTCAATGAACTCCAGTGGCTTCCTAATTCCTCTAAAATGAAATAGAACTGTTTGGCATTTAAAATCTGCCACACAAAAAAATAGGAAAATGAGATGCCCCTTTATTGGGGAATGGCTGAACAAATTGTGGTATATGATAATGATAGAATACTTATGCTATAAAGAATGATGAACAGGATAATTTTAGAAAAAACTTGAAAGACCTACATGAACTGATGTGGAGTGAAATGAGCAGAACCAGGAGAACATTATACACAGTTAACTGCAATATTGTAGAACGATTATCTGTGATAGACTTTACTACCCTCAGCAATACAATGATCCAGGAAAATTTTGAAGAACTTATGACAAAGAACACTCTCCACCTCTAGAAAAAGAACTATTAGCGTAAAAATACAGATGAAAACATAGAATTTATCACTTGTTTACTTGGGTATATGATTTGGGATTTTGGTTTTATAAGATTATGCGCTTACAAAAATGAATAATATGGAAGTATATTTCATGTGAAATATATTTTAATACATTTATAACCCAAACTGAATTGCTTGTCAACTCTAAGAAGAGAGAGAGAAGGGAGGGAGACAACATGAATCATATAACTTTGGGAAACTTATGTGAAAATTTGTTATTAAAATAAAATAAACACAAGACATTAAATATAAAAACAAATTTAAAAAATTAAACTTGTCACAATCCAGTCCTAACCTACCTTTACTTTATGATGTTACTCCCTCTCACAAGCTCTATGGCCGGTCTAACCAAACTGGTGTTCTTGTTGTTTCTCATATATTTTATCTCCCATTTCCCATACATTATATTTCACCTCTCACCTCTGTACCATTATATAAAATTTCTCCTATCTCTGGAAAACAATGCCTCCTCACCTCTGTCTCTTTCTTAAAATCCCTAAGTTGTTTCAAGATTTATCTATAAAGCCTTTTTTGGACGCTCCCTAATTGAGCATGCCTTTCCTCCCTTTCTCAGAATTATCCTGGATCTGTAGATATATACATTGTCTCCCCTGGTTTAGTTGTAATCTCTTCAAAATCAAGTACTGCTTCACTTTTGTCTTTGTATCCTCAGAACTTAGCATGGTGGGAGCTGCAGGGTTCAGAGGATTGAAAGACCTAGAGACAGGAGATCCAGGGTTCAAATCTGAACTCCGACACTTCCTGGCTGTGTGACCCTGGGCAAGTCACTTAACCCCCATTTGCCTAGCCCTTATTGCTCTTCTGCCTTGGAACCATACACACTATAGATTCTAAGATGGAAGATAAGGGTTAAAAAAAAAGAACTTAGCAAAATGCATGACGCATAATAATATTTGTTGATTGATTAATTAGAAGTCTACTGCTTTTCCTGGTAGAGAATTTGATGAAAGTGAGATCCATTATCCCAAACACAAGTTGGAATTCTTAGCTTAGAAGTGAACTATTGGGGAAAAGGGAGGGAGTGATAAGAGAGGATGTCATTCATTTAACTCAGGATTTTCAGTTACTGAATAACATAATATATTTAGAGGAAGATGACATCCCACATTCCATATTCTTATTGTAACTTTTAAATCTCTTTCTATATTTAATGCTCATATATTTGAGTCCCTACAAAATACCTGAGACCCTCTTATCTAATATCAGAACATCTTTCTTAACAGCATAGAAATTTGGGGGGGATCGTTTATCCCAAATTTATCATTTATCTTCACCAAGATTTTGTGAATGTTACTCCCTACTTTGTATGCGGTCAATCAGTTGTTGTTGTTTTTTAGCCTTACTTTCCATTTTAGAATCAATACTAATACTGGTTGCAAGGCAGAAAAGAATAAGGTCTAGGCAATTTAGGATAAGTGACTTGTGCAGGATCACACAACTAGGGAGACTCTGAGGCCAGAGTCAAAGTATTCTGTGAGAGCTGAAAAAACATTTATACACTACAGTTTACATGAATAGACTCACTTTCCTCCTATATGGGAAATAGTGACTTCCTACTCCTAGACTAGCCAGCACTCATGGCTTTCATTAATATATTTCTAGCATAGATCTGATCATGCCAGTTCTCCAATTAAATCTCTTTAGGGGCTCTCTGCCTACTAAGGTTGTAACCTTCTTCGATGGGCATTTAAGGTTCTGCACAAACCTGAAGCCATCCTGCTTTTTCAGTTTCATCTCATGTTCTTTTCCTACCATAGGATGTTCCACTCAAACTAGACTCCTTTCTGAAACTGGTACAGCATTTCCTAGACATCAATTATTGGCTGACAGATTGTTCCTAGAGTTACCCTGGCCGGGGATCAAATCTTCTTCCACCATAAATCATTCTGACTCTCTGTACTCTGACCACCCCAGTACCCTCCTCTCCCCAGGACGTGAGGAACCATGGAAAGCAGTCAGACAAGCAGTGTTCTAGGGGTCCAACACCCTCTCCCCTGACCTGGTGGGATCTCAAAGATCACCGGATCACCTCTGTGCAGTAGCTACTGAGAACCTGGGAGTTAAGGAAGCAACTAATTAGCTCTGCCCTCAGTTATAGTTTAAAAACCTGGTGTTCATTCCGCCAAAAGTCAGGATTTGTCCTCCTCCCCAGGAGAGATAAAAATAGACTCTTGAATAATGCTGTTAACTTTGAAAAAAACACGGGACTATTAAATAGTCATAAAACCACTCTTTAATCAAGGGAAAGGGGGATGAGGGCTACTTGGCCTCTTATGCAGAGCTGCACCTTGTGCAGAGTCTAAAGGAACACTGCTTCACTCTGCTCCCTGATCCCCCTGGGAGTGACACCCCGCTAGAGGACCACTCCTAGGGACAAAGGAAATTGGGGAACTTATATACCATTTGGGAAGATCCAGGGGCTGGGAGAGATGATTGACAGTATACTGACAGGATACAATCAAGCTAGAGAAAGGGATCATAGCTAGAGGCTAGGGTGTGAGGGAAGGGGCTACTTACACAATGGATACTAAAGGATAGTTCCTGCCCAGGTGTGCCTTCCTGGGACAGGGTCTCTGATACAATGGGCAAGACTACCTAGGACAAAAGGGTATTTAGCATTTACCCTGGGGTCCATTATTCAGTCCGCAACTGCTAGCCTGAGATTCCCTTCAGGGTGGATTCCCATGGGAACAGGGAACAAGCACAAGCTTTGGGGGTCTCCAACCTACAAACTATTTCTAAACTTGGGGTTCATCATATCTCACTAAGCTACAAGTTTGGGGTCTCTAGATTCCATGTCGACAATGCTAAGCAGGACTCTTCTCCACCAAGGACAGAATCTGGCTGCCCAGTGTTCAAGACTCAGCTAAATTCCCACCTGCTCCAAGGAGCCACATAATGAAATGAATACTTTCTTTTATGACCACTTAATACTCATTAATTTCTGCTCCATGGCATATGCTGTTTAATCACATGCCATCTTGTTTTCTATCTTGTATTTTTACTTAACTTACACTGCATGATCTCCTTTCTTCTCATATGAAGTGTAAACTTCTTAAAGATAGGAGCCATAGGTCATAATTATCATCCTTGTGTTTTTAATTAATTTCTTTTACCAATTACACATAATAACAAATTTCCAAAAAAGTTGTTCACAGTTATATGATCCGAATTGTCTCCCTTCCTCCCTTCCCTCCAGGAGGTGGCAAGGAATTTGATTTGGGTTATACATGTATTTTCACACAAAACACATTTCCATATTATTCATTTTTGTAAGTAAATAATCATATAAAACAAAAACCCAAATAATCAAGGGAAAAGTCATATGCTTTCATTTGTATTCCTACTCCAACAGTTATTTCTGTGGAGGCAAATAGCATTCTTTGTCTGTGTAAATAGAAAATGTGTACCCCTGAAACTACATTACCCAGCATCCTTTTCCTTTTCATTCCCAAGTTGTGTGCTTACTTCTCTTGTGAGTGGCTGGGAAAGCTGGTTTTACTCAAACTTTTACTTTTGTCTTTTTATTCCTTTTGCTTCAAGTTATTATTAAGAAATCTTGTTAAATATAATACTTTCAGTTATTGTATAATTAATTGTATATCACATGTTAATATTGTATATTAATTGTATTTTGCGCATCAATATAATAATTAATCACAATTGTGATTAATATAATGAAATTATATAATAATAAATGTATATTGTATATTAATTGTAATTAATGTAAACTGATATTGTATATTAATTGTGATTAATTATATACCTAATATTATATATTAATATTGTGTATTGCATACTAATAATTGATATTGTATATTAATTATATTGTATATTAATGTATTATAAATTTAAGCTTACATTTATGACTACCACAAAGGGATAGAATTCTCGAAAAAATTTTTAAGCCTTTGAGAAAAGAATAGAGAGCAGATACATTTTGCAAGCTGCATTTTCTCTCCTGCTGCTTCTTGTGCCCATATGCTTGAATCAGTGTTCCCCACTGCTGTTCTGGCCTCTGCCCCTGCTGCCATGGCCTACTATGAGGGGAGACCTGGACTCATTTCTTTGAGCCTGTCATCTGTGCTGCTTTTTTCCCATGGAAGGGTGAGATCCCCAGGCTTTTTGGCCATCCCACTCCCCACCCCACATGGGTTTTCAAGCCTGTGCAAGCCATTTTTCAGCAGGGGAACACAACCTGGAACAGCAAAACCCATGCTATTCAGCCAAACACCCCCCCCCACCCCCTTCTAGTTTATAAGAGGAATTCTTAAGCTTCCCCTGAGCTCCTGGCTGAGAGAGTTGCAACTCAAGATTTTTCACAGAAAGGGGACTCCCCTGCCGTTTTTTTTTTTTTTTTTTTTTTTTTCTCCACACTCTACAACCCAACATAACAGGGAGGGCAGATAACTCAAATCAGTGGATTTGAAGTCAGAGTTTTGAGGATTTTGTCTCTGATATTTTTGTCCTTTTTCTCCTGACCCAAAAACACCAAGAGAAGCCAGTTTCTCATATGCAAATATCCTATTGTTTCTCCCCAGCAGTTTTGCCCTTAGGGATGTGCTATTGGAAATTTGGGGGTCCTTGAACTACATTTCCCATGAGCCCACTGGCTTCCTGTTGTTACACATGATGTAGACAGGGGGATAAAACTGAGGGGCTGGATTTTCACTTCCTCTTTGCTTCCTATCCACCATGGTGAGAGCTGGGAACAGCAGGGCTTTTGAACTGCCTAACCTAGCATGGCACGTGGCTTTATTTTCTAATGGCTATTAATAAATCTTAAAAAAAAACACAATAATGTTAAAGTTATTTTTATATATTAATTCTTTAAACATTTATTAATATTTATTTTTTGAAAAGTTAACATGGTTACATAATTCATGCTCTTACTTTCCCCTTCACCCCCGACTTCCCCCTCCCCACCATGGCTGATATGTATTTCCACTGGTTTTTATATATTAATTTTATTTTTTACATTAATGGTGACCAGAAGTTTTGGAAAAAGAACTCTCAATTTTTTAAGATAGCCTAAATAAATTTAATAAAAGCCATGCTGCTAAAATTGCGACTTCCGGGTTAAGATGGCGGCAGAGTAAGAAGCAGTCCTTAACCTCTCCTGACCAAAACACACAAAACTCCTCAAGGGGACATAAAAACAAGTCCAGACGAACGGAGGAACCCCACAACAGGGCACAGCGTGGAAGGTATGTGGAATCGAGACATTTCCAGGCTATAAAGGGCTCTCACTAAATCGCGGGCTGAGCAACCGCCCCACCCCCACCCCCTCCACACACAAAATCTATAGCTCTGAAGCCAGCTTAAAAAAAAATAGAGCAAGTTTGGGGCACCCATCGAGTCATTGGCAGCTCTGGGGCCTGTTCCTGAGAGCAGCAAGATTTAGGACCCCAATAAGCCAGAGCTTATTGAGCGCGAGGGCAGAGAGTGATCGCCCAGCGCAGAGCGCACCGGCACTGGCGGAGGCGTGGGTGGAGGCAGACACAGCCAGGAACTAAAGCTCTGAAAACCTGAGTGGGGAACCAGTGCAGACCGGTATACAACTGTGGAAGCAGCGCCCTGAGACTGGTAAAGGAACCTCCTGCAGAGGATCAAGCAAGGGGGTCCACTAGGGGGCTTGACCTTGGAAAAAACCAGATCTCAGACCTCAGGTACCAATAGACCGCGGACAGAACCTGAGCGCGAGGATAAGCCTGAGAAGCTGCTGGGCTAATGATGGCTACCCAACCTCAGGAAAGTCAGAAGAGAAAGAATAACAACAAGAAAAAGAAGCCCTTAACACTCGACAACTTTTACACAGAGAAAATCCAGACAACCGAGCAAACAGAGGAGGAGAACAAACAAGCATCCGGACTCTCCTCAAATAAGGAAAACCCCTCACAAGCTATGGAAGAGATCAAAACTGAGATTTTGAGGAAAATGGAAGAGATCTGGCAAGAAAATAACTGTTTAAAAGGTAAAATCTTGCAATTGAACACTAGAAATGACCAGATTGAAAAGGAATTCCAGAAGATTATGGCCGAAAACCGAAAGATTATAGCGGAAAATCAATCCCTAAAGGCTAGAATCGAGCAATTGGAAGCTAACGATCTCTCAAGACAACAAGAACAAATAAAACAAAGTCAAAAGACTGAAAAAATAGAAGGAAACATGAAATATCTCAATGAGAGAGTGACAGACCAAGAAAACCTGTCTAGAAGAGACAATTTGAGAATAATTGGTCTTCCAGAAAAACCAGAAATTAATAGAAACCTGGACTCCGTACTAAAAGAAATTATTCAGCAAAATTGCCCTGAAGTCCTAAAACAAGAGGGCAATATAGACATCGAAAGGATTCATAGAACACCCACTACATTCGACCCAGAGAAGAAATCGGTTAGAAATATTATTGCCAAATTCAAAAGCTTTCAAGCAAAAGAAAAAATCTTACAAGAAGCCAGAAAGAAACAATTCAAATATCAAGGAGCACCAATCAGGATCACACAGGATCTGGCAGCCTCCA
>NC_058131.1:422393745-422408015 GCF_016433145.1 Gracilinanus agilis | reverse complement strand
TATTGTGCTAAAAGGAATAATAAACTGGAGGAGTTCCAGGCGAACTGGAGAGACCTCAGGGAACTGATGCAGAGCGAAAGGAGCAGAGCCAGAAGAACACTGTACACAGAGACTGATATACTGTGGTAAAATTGAATGTAATGGACCTCTGTACCAGCAGCAATACAATGACCCCGGACAATTCCGAAGGATTTATGGTAAAGATGCTACCCACATTTAGAGGAAGGACTGCAGGAGAGGAAACATATAAGAAAAACAACTGCTTGAACGCATGGGTCGGGGTGGACGTGATTGAGGGTTTGGACTCGAAACTACCACACCAATGCAACTACCAACAATTTGGAAATTGGTCTTGATCAAGGACACATGACAAAACTAGTTGAAATGTGCATTGGCCATGGGTGGGGGGAGTGCGGGGGGGGGGTGAAGGGGATAAGAGGAGTATGAATCAGGCAACCATGTTAAAAATGTATATTAATAAAAGTTAAAAAAAAAAAAAGCCATGCTGCTGCTGCTAGCTCCAGCTTTCTATTTTTACTGCTTCTGTTCCTCATCTTCTGGATCTTCCCACTGCTGGTTGCCAGACCCCCCCAACCCCACAAGAGCTCCTGTTATTGCTGCTATTCTCACTGTTCCCAATCCAAAACAGTGCCTGGAGCTATTGTTGCTACTGCTTGGAGGCAGTCTCCTGAGGTTTGGGAAGTATAACCACCTCACCTTCTTTTCCATTGTGCATGGCTAAGAGTTTCCTTGCTTCCTGCCTAGGAAGACCAGGTGTGTTTCCTCTTAGACAATAATTAGCCTCCTAAAGGGACTTTTATCTGAGGAGAGCTTCTCACTCTAACTCCCTGTCCACATGGCTAAGTAGCATGTGGCCCCTAGAGTTTTACCCCAAAAGGGAAGAGAAAAGAAGGAAATGAATTTTATTTCCAAAAAGGAAATAAAATTGCAAGTATGGCCTGCCCTATCAAGGAGCAGTGCATTACCTATTTCGAACAGTTATTTTTTTTCTTCCTACCATTCCTGAGTGAACTAGTCCCTGCGATTATCTTGCCAGAGATTCAGGGGAGAGATTCATTCCCCCTATGCCCCTGGCCATTTGGGCCTGTCCTGCCTCTGTATCTCATCCCATTTGGGAGTCATCCACACTATTCTCAGTGCAGAATCCTCCCTCACTATGGGAGATCCCAGATTTCAGATAAAAGGAACTTGAATGAATAGAGAAGGAGCTTAAAAGTCTAGAGGTAAAATTAGTAAGCCTTCTCAGACTCCACTGTTTTTTGAAAGTCTCTGTATCTTATTGTACTTTTCTAATTGTTTGCTTTATGATTTAATTTTGTTGTTTTAAGTCCATATGTTAATCTGATCAATATCTTTCTGTTACACTGAATCATTTTAAGCTACTGTGTTTTTGGCTATTAGATAAATTCTGTTACATAATTTTATTTGTACTTCTCCATGCTTGTACTAGAGCAAATATCATTGCTAAAAGTTCATTCAACTTACACAAACCCTTTCTTGAGATCACATGTTGCCTTAACAGTGTTTTATTTTATTTTGACAATTTTATACAACATCAGTTCATAGGTTTTTTAAATGTCACACAGCAAATGGCTATACGGAGACTCTTGTGAATCCTGTATGATAGTGGTTTTGTTTGCTATTGTCATTAAACTGGGCTATTGTGAATTGTGGGAATTTTGGTACTTTCTTTGAATGTGTATTATCTACTGTACTACTGTTTTATAAAGCTGTTACTTTGTGAAAATCATTTGCACTCACATGGTGGATCATGGCTAATTTAAAAAGAAAACGGATCTCATTTTGGGGTGAGAAACCTTTCTATTCTACCTCTCCTTGACTGACACAGTGGGTCACTGATTGTAAGCTACATATTTTTGATTATTTTATTTTATTTTATTTTTTAGGCAATGGGGGTCAAGTGACTTGCCCAGGGCCACACAGCTAGGAAGTATCTGAGGCCAAATTTGAACCTAGGACCTCCCATCTGTAGACCTGGCTCTCAATACACTGAGCTACCCAGCTGCCCCCTATATTTTTTTTTAAACCCTTGTACTTCGGTATATTGTCTCATAGGTGGAAGATTGATAAGGGTGGGCAATGGGAATCAAGTGACTTGCCCAGGGTCACACAGCTGGGAAGTGGCTGAGGCCAGGTTTGAACCTAGGACCTCCTGTCTCTAGGCCTGACTCTCACTCCACTGAGTTACCCAGCTGCCCCCTGCCCCCTACATTTTTGTATTTTAAAAACATTTTTTATCATTGTTTTTCCTTGTATGTGCAAAATAGTATTTTAGTTTTCTTTTTTCTCTCATTTTTTGCAGTATTGAAAGGATTTTTTTTTAAATTTTGCACTAGAGTAAGTTTTAAAATGTATATTAACCTAATGACAATGCATACCCAAAAGCTTTAGACTATGGAAACCTGCCATTGATTGTTTAAAAATTATGGGTGAGAGTCAGGCCTAGAGATGGGAGGTCCTAGGTTCAAACCCAGCCTCAGCCACTTCCCAGCTGTGTGACCCTGGGCAAGTGACTTGACCCCCATTGCCCACCCTTACCAATCTTCCACCTATGAGACAATACACTGAAAAGTACAAGGGTTTAAAAAAAAATTATGGGACTTTGCTTAATGATTATGTCTGATTCCAGGAAAAGGGAATACAAAAAGAGCCACTGCACAGTGCCAAGGGAGCACAAAGCTAACCTGCATAGTACCAATTGAGCATAAGGTCAAAGAAACCAACCAATCCTAGTAGGATTGATGAAATTTTGAGCCAAGACAAGGGGACTTGAACTTGTTTGAAGTTGTGGCTATTTTGACACATGTCAGAGGCAGGTATTTCCTGAACCATATGCTACCAAGCACCTCAATTTGGCTGCCATTCTGGCTCCAGTATCCCTGAAAGAAAAGGTAAAATCAGACCAAGAAATACTATTTCTCAATTTGCTGCTGAAATCTAGTCCCTTTTTCTGTCTTTCATAATGTGGCAAACTTTCTGTAGTCCTGGCTACTGATTGGGTAAGTACATAATTACATAAATCACTTCAACTGGGTCATGATTCAAGGACCTCTTATAGGTTTATTTTTCCTTAACTTAGAATTTTTACACATAAGACTTTGGTATTCTATATTTCATCCGCAAGTCATTTTTCTCTTTTATTTGGATTTTTTTGATGTTTTTTATTTCTTTTGCCAATTGATTCATATACCTCATAACTCAGCTATGCATCCCTGAGTGATCCCTATGTTTGTCAATATCCTCCTTTGGGGTAATGTATTATTATCCTATAATGCAAAGTTTAAATTCTTTTGAGAATAATTTTAGGATAAGTAACTTGCTACCTCCCCAAATCCAGAAGGTGAACTATTTGGAGAAGGTGCCACAAAGATGCCTACAGAGACCACATGCTGCACCAAAAGATCCAGAGTGAACTTTGGGATGTGGTGAATTTGAACTCTGGTGGGGTTGAATGCATTTATTTTATTTTTTTAACACAATTTTAGTATTTAGAAAACTTAACATGGTTACATAATTCATGCTCCCACTTTTCCCTTCACCCCCTAAGGTCCCGTCCCCCCCGCCATGGCTGATGTGCATTTCCACTGGTTTTAATATGTGTCATTGATCAAGACCTATTTCCAAATTGTTGATAGTTGCATTGGAGTGGTAGTTTCGAGTCTACATCCCCAATTATGTCTGCCTCAACCCATGTGTTCAAGCAGTTATTTTTCTTCTGTTTCAACTCCTATAGTTCTTCCTCTGAATGTGGGTAGCATTCTTTTCCATAAATCCCTCAGAATTGTCCTGGGTCATTGCATTGCTGCTAGTACAGAAGTCCATTACATTCTATTTTACCACAGTACACTGGTCTCTGTGTACAATGTTCTTCTGGCTCTGCTCCTTTCACTCTGCATCAATTCCTGGAGGTCTTTCCAGTTCACATGGAATTCCTCCAGTTTATTATTCCTTTGAGCACAATAGTATTCCATCACCAGCATATACCACATTTTTTTCAGCCATTCCCCATTTGAAGGGCATACCCTCATTATCCAGTTTTTTGCCACCACAAAAAGCACAGCTATAAATATTTTCATATAAGTCTGTTTATCTATGATCTCTTTGGGGTACAAATCCAACAATTCTTTTATAGCCCTTTGAGCATGATTCCAAATTGCCAGCCAGAATGGTGAATGCATTTATTTTGAATGTACATTCTTATGCCAAAGGGGACTGCTCCCAAATTGGCTTTTTGTCAATCATTGGTTTTATTCTTTTTCTCTTTTATTTCCCTCTTATTCCCATATTATTGTAATTTCCCTTTAGAAGCTATTGTATGTATCTCTAATTAAAGTTATAAGTTAGTTATGTCTCCATGATCCATTGGGGAGACTCATCTCCCAAAAGATCACAGGGGGTAATGTGTAAATAGAAAATTTACACATTTACCCTGAAACTACATTACCCAGAATTCCTTTCCCTTTTGTCCCCAAGTTTCGTGCTTATGTTGTATAGGTGAATGTGGGTGTGACCCTGCCCTTGCTTTCTTTTCCTGTGTGCACAGCTGGGAAAGTTGTTTTTACTGAGGCTTTTACTGTTGTCTCTTTATTCCTTTTATTTCAAGTTATTATTAACACATAAATCTTATTAAATATAATAGTTATTGTATATTAATTTTTAACTTTATAGTCAAAAGTCCCCCAGGATTGTCCTGGATCCATTGTATTGCTAAGAGTAGCTAAGTCTGTTACAGCTGATCATTCCACAATATTTTAGATACTATGTATAATGTTCTCCTGGTTCTGCTTATTTCACTCTGAATCAGTTCATGAAGATCTTGCAAACTCTTTCTCAAATCATTCTGTTCTTCATTTCTTACAGTACAATAGCATTCCCCAACTGATGGACATACTTTCAGTTTCCAAACTTTATCACCACAAAAAGAGCAGCTATAAATATTTTTGTACAAATAGGTCCTCCCTAACCCCTTTTTAAAATTTCTATGAAATATAGACCTAGTAGTGGTATTGTTAGATCAAAGGGTATGTATTCTTTTATAGCTCTTTGGGCATTTTTCCAAATTACCCTATGGAATGATTGGATCAGTTTACAATCCCACCAATGATTAGTCCCAATTTTACCACATTCCCTCCTACATTTATCACTTTCCTTTACTGTCAAATTGGCCACTCTGATAGGTATGAAGTGGCACCTCAGAGCTGTTTTAATTACCATTTCTCGAATCAAGAGTAATTTAGAGGGGGCAGCTGGGTAGCTCAGTGGATTGAGAGCCAGGCCTAGAGACGGGAGGTCCTAGGTTCAAATCTGACCTCAGATACTTCCTAGCTGTGTGACCCTGGGCAAGTCACTTGACCCCCATTGCCTACCCTTACCACTCTTCTGCCTTGGAATCAATATATGGAAGGTAAGGGTTTAAAAATAAAGTGATTTAGAACATTTGTTCATATGATTATTGAGAGTTTTGATTTCTTCATCTGAAAACTGCTTGTTCATATTCTTTAACTATGTGTCAATTGGGGGATGACTTGAATTCTTATAAATTTGACTTAGTACTTCCTACATTTGAGAAATTAGACCTTTATTTGAGAAATTTGTTATAAAATTTTTTCCTAGTTTGTTGTTTTCCTTCTGATCTTGGTTATATTGGTTTTGTTTGTACAAAAACCTTTTAATTTAATATAGTCAAAATTATTCATTTTACATCTTGTAATATTCTCTATCTCATTTAGTCATAAATTCTTCCCTTCTCCATCTGACAGGTATACTATTCTACATTTCCCTCATTTACTTGTAATATCCCACCCTTCATGTCTAAATTGTATACCCATTTTGACCTTACCTTGGTACAGGGCAGTGATGGGCAAACTATGGCCTGCGGACCAGTTGCAGCCCCCTGAAATGTTCTATCCAGACTACCAACATTATTCCTAATCTGAGGAATACAATGAGTAGGATACAATACAATGAAACTTCGAAAGAGTTGCCTTAGAAACAGACTGACAGATGAACATTTCCTTTCCTTTGGACCCCTCTTTAAAAAGTTTGTCCATCACTGGTATAGGGTATGAGACACTGATCTATACACAATTTTTGCCATTCTCTTTTCCAATTTTCCCAGCAGTTTTTGTAAAATAGTTCTTATCCCAAGAGCTGGGATCTTTGGGTTTATCAAGCACTAGCTTGCTGAGGTCATTTACCCCTATTCTATTCCACTGATCCTCCCTTCTGTCTCTTAGCCAGTACCAAATTGTTTTGATGATCACTGCTTTATAGTACAGTTTAGGATCTGGTACCACTAGGCCACCATTCTTTACATTTTTGTTTCACTTGTTCCCTTGATATTCTTGATCTTTTGTTCTTCCAGATGAATTTTGTTATTTTTTCTAGTTCAATAAAGTAGTTATTTGGTAGCTTGACTGGCATTGAATAAGTAAATAAGTTTATGTAGGATTGTCATTTTAATTATATTAACTTGGCCTACCAGTGAGCAATTAATGTTTTTCCAATTGTTTAGATCTGACTCTATTTGTGTGAAAAGTGTTTTATAGTTGTGTTCATATAATTCCTGTTTTGCCTTGGCAAGTAGATTCCCAGATATTTTATATTGTTTAGAGTGATTTTATTTGGAATTTCTATATCTAACTCTTGCTGCTGATTTTTGTTGGAAATATATAAAAATGCTGATGATTTGTGTGGGTTTATTTTGTTTCCTGCAACTTTGCTAAAGTTAATTATTTCAACTAGCTTTTAGATGATTCTCTAAGTATACTATCATATCATCCACAAAGAGTGATAGTTTGGTTTTGTAAGAAGGGGTGTGATGAGGAGGATGAGGGGCGTAGTTGGTACCCTCTGAGTTGATGTAAAGGGCAATTTCTCCCTCACAGCTACCCCCTCCTTACTAGGGAGACAAAGTGGGTTTTCTTGTGAAAATGGGGATCCCCAGACATTCCTTCCAGGGTAGAGAAGTTAGAGGAATGTCTTATCTTCCAGGAGAAACAAGTGTGACCCCAAAAAGATGTTCATGCTGGGCAGTGCACACTGAAGCCTCCCCCAGAAATCCCCAGCTGGAATCAGGTTTAAAAATGGAGTTCTGCTAACCTTCCTCCCTCAACCTACAAGTTCTATCTCCCACCAATGTAGTTCACTTTGATCTGACTAAACCAAACAGATGGGGTTTATTTCAGGAACAAATATAATCAAGGGAATATAAGAATGAAGGTTTCCGGGAAAGGGACTGCAGGTAACCCTAAATCCTCTTTCAGTCCTTTTCTCGGCAGGGTACACGCAAAGATTCTTCTGCATTCCCCCAAATCCCTGCTTCTCTGACCCAATCCCCAAATAGTACTCCTATAGCTAGAAATGTTACTAAACTAAAGGGAATATAGAAGGGCAAAGCCTTAGACAATTTTGTGGGTCCCAGGGGTCGGCTCCCCACAGAAGTCCAGACACCCCTGGTCAAGCTGAAGAAACTATTGTTGTATAATTTCCAGTATGATCTGGAACCAATCGAGATCAAATGATATGATCAATCTTCATTGAAGGTCTCAGGAAACTCCAGATTTCACTTATGTGTCCCACAGCCCTCAAAACCATCTCTCTCAGGGCTGTCAACCCAAAAGCAGAGTGTTCAGTTGGTTCTTCTCCCACAAGTCTTTGCATCCTCTCAACTGTCACTCTCCTCTCCTCCTTCTGTGTTCCATCTCTCACAGTTCCAAAATTCCTGGCTTGCCTAGCTTCTTACAGTTTCCTCATTGTCTACTTTAATCCCTTCAATTTCTTTACCTTCTCTTATTGTTAAAGTTAACATTTCTAGTACTTAATATCATTATATTCAGATTGTTTTAAATGAAGTATTTATAGAAGTCCTATAAGAAGAGTTTCAAAATCTTGGTGAAAATAAGTAATAAATATGGGGTAAGTGATACCTTCGAATTTGTATACTGTTAAGAAAGATGTTCTGATACCAGATAAGAGGTCCTCAGATCCCTTGTAAGTATTCATGTATGTAAGAGCATTAAATATAGAAAGAGATTTTAAGGTTACAACAAGAATGTAGAATGTTGTAAGATTTAAATTAATATCAATAACTCCAAGTATTATATTTTATTAGATTTATTAGTAATCACTTGAAGTAGAAGAAATAAAAAATAGAAATACAAAGCTTAAGGATGAACACGTAAGTAAACTTTCCTGCCAAGCTCTCCCCCCAGCCTCCACAGCTGGGTCCCTGGAAGAAGAGGTGGGGTCAGATCAAAACTTTATCTTCAGTGCGTGCACACATAGCGTACACACATAAGGTAAGGACGCAAATGGGATGCTGGGTAAGATAGTTCTGAGGAGCAAATTCTATCCACACAATGTGGGTTGTGTCATCTTGCTCCAAATGAAGTACAGTTCATGTACTTTTTCATCTGTTACCTGAAGACTGAACTCAGTCTTTGCTCAAACTTTTCTAAGTTTGGAGAAGGTTTACTCACCTTGTTCAATGAGTTTTCTCTCACAGCTCTAGAAGACCATCAACTAAGTTGTATGGGAGTTGAGATAAATGGAAAGAGTATTGATGGAGTGATGGAGCAAGTGATTTATAATATAAAATACTCTGTGTACATTTCAGTTGAATGTAAACTCCTTGAAGGCAGATATTGGTTGGTTTTTTTTTGTTGTTGTTGCTCACATCCCAATGGGGGAAACAATATGGAAATATCAATGTACATTCAAGATATTCACAGGGTAAATGAAAGACAAATCTTAGAAGGAAGGCATTTGCAGTAGTACTAAAGACAAAAACTTCCTACAAAAGGTAAGATTTGAGTTGAGTCTTGAAGGAATCCAAATAAACTAAGAGGCAAAGGAGAGGAGGGAGAGCATTCTAGACAAGGGGTTGGCCAAGGCAGAGAAGGGAGATGGAGTGCCTTTTTTTTTTTTAAAGGAATAATGAGGCCAATATTATTTATGGGAAAGGGGGAAGAAAGTATAAGAAGCCTGGAAAGGTGGGAAGGGACTGGGTTGTAAAGGGCTTTAAATATCAAAACAGAGCACTAATAACTGTTGTTGTTGGATTAGATTGGATCAAATGGTCATGCATTTGGTCCTCACAGCAATCCCTGTGAAAGAGAGCTGGGGAAGAGCAGCCAACCCCATGCTGCTCCCCATTGGAGCACATCACCAGGGCACTTAGCTTCCTGAAATGAATGCTGACCCAGTGACAAACTTGACCCTGACCACACTGTAGTTTGAAGACCCAAGTTCTAGCCCCAACTCTGGGACACATTAACTTGGGTCCTCTGAGCACCTGTGGCTGCCACCTACAGTTGGTGACAAAAATTGTGCATCAACACCTTTGCAGGACTGCAGTCAAAACAAGAAAAGGGATGACATAGTCAGTGTCTAATGATCTTGACAGACTAGAAGAAAGGCCTAGTTCTAACGAAATGTATTCAATTCGACAGGGATAAAAGTCAAGGATTAGACATGAGTTCCAAAGAAATCAATTACAGTTAAACAGCTTGTATTTATTTATCCCACAGACAACTGATGGCTGGACATTTCAAATATCTCAAATTTATCATCTGCAAAGTGGAATTCATTATCTTTTCCCCTAAAGCCCCAATTCTTCCAAACTTCCCAGTTTCTGTCAAAGACACCATGAACCTTCCAGTTTCCAGGGTTCAGTCCCTCTCTTTTAATTTGTAGATCTTGTCAGGATGATTAGAATGTCATCCTACTTGAGGTTGGAGAAGAGAAAGGGTGCTTTTCCTGCCTTCCCACAGTCCCCAAGAGAAATGATAAACTATAAACACATAGCAGCTAAAGCACATACATGGGCACGGGGACCTTGGCAACCTGTTCTGTTTCTTTCAAGGGTATAGGTGACCACCCAGCAATCCTGAACGGGATGTGTCTAATCTCAGATGCAAACTTGTGAGGTGGGCTCAGCAGCAGTTTTACTGTTTGTCTTCTGTATCCTTTGGTTAAGAATTCTCCCCATAGTCATAGCTGTGACTGGTGCCTGATCTGGTACTTGTCAATTTTTTAAATATCGTTTTTAATATTCAAGCCGTGTATCTATTTTTTTATTTTTCATCCTAAAATCAATACTATATATTGGTTCTAAGACAGAAAAATGACAAGGGCTAGGAAATTGGGGTTAATTGACTTGCCCAGGGTTACACAGGAAGTATTTGAGTTCAAATTTGAACCCAGGACCTGCCATCACTAGGCCTGGCTCTCAATCCATCTAGCTGCCCTGCCTTGGATCTATTTTGAACTTCACCAGTGATCTCTTAATTGCCAAATTTTCCCCACTCTGATTCCAAAGGCCAGTACAATCTTTTTTTGTCTTTATTTTATTTTAATAATCTGCATAAATTTTATGAAGTTATATGATTCATGTTGTTTCCCTTCCCTCTCCAGGAGCTAAAAAGTAATTCAATCTGGGTTATACATGTATTACCATGCAAAACACATTTCTATGTTATTCATTTTTATAAGTGAATAATCTTATAAAGCCAAAACCAAAACCCCAAATCTGTGTAAATAGAATTAACTCTAGCCCATTCATAGTCAAATTCTACTTACCCTAGGCATAGAGATGATGTCATTCCCCCCACCCCCCCATAGTAGGGAGGGGAGATGGGTTACCCACACGTGACAATAAGTAACAAATCAAGAACAAGGGACTACCCTTTGGGTAGTCCAAATCAGTGTAGAAGCTGCCATTTGTCTACTTGAATTAGAGGTGGACCCACGGGAAGTGAAGAAAGACACTATCTCTTTAAGTATGTTGGTTACTTGGTTGGGGGAGTTCCCGCTTTGAACTTGGTGCTGCAGATAGTCCGGTGAGACCACAGGCAGCTTCCACTCTGAATTGTCATGTAGGTAAGTTAGGCTGACTTCCTTGGCCTACCTAGGCCGCTTCCAGACTCTGCTTTAAGTAGGCTCTAGCCTAGCTGATTGCTAGGCCTTGTGGCTTGTAGCCTCATTTATTTAGCCTTTTAACCTTCTCTCTCCATCCATG
The DNA here is from genome assembly GCF_016433145.1 of Gracilinanus agilis. Lineage (NCBI taxonomy): Eukaryota > Metazoa > Chordata > Mammalia > Didelphimorphia > Didelphidae > Gracilinanus > Gracilinanus agilis. Next base: position 422,396,953 of record NC_058131.1, on the reverse strand, counting down.
CCTCTGCAGGCCTGGACTATCCTCTCCCTCACTCTATTTCCCTACCTTTTACCCTCCTAACTGTAAATAAACTACCTTAAACCCAGTCCTGACTTGGGTCTAATTTAATTACAGAATCAACCTGAATTGTTGATTCCTGGCGGCCACACTTTAAATATATATCTATAAATACCTTAAATCTCCCTCTTACAATCATATACCCAAGTAAACAAGTTTTCATCATCAAATTTTCATATGTCAAATTTTGACACAATCATGTGTTTTCATCTGCATTTCTACTTCAACATTTCTTTCTCTGGAAGAGGGTAGCATTTTCATAAGTCCCTCAGAATTGTCCTTATTATATTGGTTATATTGCTGTTAGTAGCAAAGTCTATCACGTTTGAACATTCCACAATATTTCAGTTACTGTGTATAATGTTCTTCTGGTTCTCTTATTTCTGCTTATTTCACTCTGCATCAGTTCATATAGGCTTTTCCAGCTTTTTCTGACATTATCCTGTTCATCATTCCTTATAGCGCAATAGTATTCCATCACCATCATATACCATAATTTGTTCAACCATTACCCAATTGAGGGACATACCTTCAGTTTCCAATTCTTTGCCACCACAAAAAGCCCAGCTATAAATTTAATCGCCAAATCTGACCACCTTTTTTGTTTTTATCTCTTTAGCATTTAACACTATTGATCACACTATCTTCCTGGATACTTTTTCTTTTTTAGTTTTTTGTGATATTGCTCTTTTCTGGTTCTCCTCCTATCTGTATGACTTTCTTCTCAGTCTCTTTTGTTGGATCCAAATTAACACACCCTAATCCTTGCTGTGGGTATGTCTAGCCTCTGCTCTGGGCTGTTTGATTACCCATGCTAAGGGAAACAAACTCCAAGCAAAAAGGCCAGGAGAACCTTGAAATTCAATGTCAGGCTTTGTTAGACCAGCATGTGGATACTTTTTCTACTTGATCCAATTTCCATAGTTAAGGGGAAGGATGAGGGGAAGAGAAAAAAGAAGTATCCCTTCCCCTTCCCAATGAAAGTCCAAAAAAGAGGCTGAAAGTGTCCCAACAATGCTTAACAGAGAACAGATAAGAATAAAGGGAGATAGTGGACTTTGTTACACTTTTAAAATCTATTGAGTCAATAGCTCTTCCTGATCTCTTTATCATGGTGGACTAATGTTCATGCATTCCCTTTAGCAAACTACCAGGGTACATGCTCAGCTCCAGGCAAAGTATCCCAGCCAGAGTAGATTCAGGGGAAATTCTTCCCACCTAAATATAAGAAAACTAGCCAATGAAGAAAAATGGCTTGCTCAAGATCACACAGTAAATAACAAAACTGGGATCTGAATCCAGGTCCTTAGACTCTAAATCAGTATTCTTTCTCCTGATCCATATCATAACACAACACTTTCTATGAATCGGGGTTCTCATCAGTACATTGAGGCCGATCACAATCTATTCATGCCTGTTTACCCTATACAACTCTTGTCCATGTCTTCCTGTCAATTTAAAGAGTATAAAAATTTTGCCAAGATGAGAAAGTAGGCATAAAGGTCAAAAATTGACATTTCTTTACTTGCCTCTTTTTTGGAAGTAGGAATAAGGTCTTATCCATCCCCCACTACACCCTCCCCCCCCCCCCCAAACCTTTTTGGTATCTTTTCCTCTTTCAGATTTGATATTTGATTCCTCAATGCCTCCCAGCCTGGGTTGCCACTAGGATAGGCTTCCTCTTAGTATATTTTATCTAGTCCAACTGCTTTTCCCATCTTAATATCTTCAGTACATTTCCACTTCCTTTTAATGCAGCAAATGTGGGCTTCCTATACTTGAGTTCAAACTTGGCGGCTCTGTTGGCCTTACTGAGGAAAAAGGTTTCTCCTAAGAATCGTTACAGGAACTGTTCTAGGAAAAACGCCACAAAGTTTGTGGCAGGATCTCTGCTACAACTGATAGCCCGACGCATTGGAGGCTAAAAACTTAATTCCATCCAGAGATATGAAAGTCTTCACTGAAAGAAAAAGAGGTTTCAGGTGGCGAAATGGTCTGGGGCAGCTGTGGCGAACCTTTAACCAGTTCGAGTGCCCAGAGGGCAAATTCAAGCTGTCTGTGAGCCCCAACCTTAGACATTCCCGCCTCGCAGGAGAAAGCTGAGGGAGAAAGTGCTTACTTCGGGCCGCTGGACAGAAGGGTGGGGCGTCCTCAGGCCGCTGGGAAGGGGAGGGACTGAGGGGCTCCCTGAGTGCTGGCTGCACAGGCACAGGCGCAGGCGCCCCACCACCCACAGGGTCTAGGGCTAGGCTGATTAAATGGCCTAAGGACTGATAGAATAGCCTCAGGGCTGATGGAGTAGCCCAGGGGTGGATCCGGGTTTGCATATTTATTTCGGGCTGGCTGCCTCCCTTTCCGGGGGAAAATCTCTGCCTTTTCCTAGAATAGCCCACCCTTAAGCTTTTTGGGGCAAAAAACCTCCGAAAATGGGGGTAGAGGAGGTGGGTACAAATCTAGGTAGAGGTGTGTTTTGGGGTCTGACACATCAGAGGTGAACTTAAGGACATACAAAAAGGGGATAGATTGGGGGGAAGGGGGGCGGGAATTCCCTGGACTGCCAGAGTCCTTAGTGCGCATGTCTTATGTTTCTCCACTTTGTCCCACCTGCCATCATTTGTCAATGTAGGAGAGGTCTCCCTACCCTTCTGGAATGCCCTTATCTAGGTGGGGAGCATAGGGAGGGGACAGAAGAGTATGAGACCACTATAGGTGATTAATGATACACAACAGTACAGAATTATACAAGATCAGCATAGGTAATTAATAATGTACAACAGTCCAAAACTAAGGTAAATACAGAACAGTACAAGACAAATTATATGTGATTGATAGTACAGAACAGTTAAATGATTAATAATACAGATTTTGCAATTTGTACTTAACTAGTGCTAACTGGTGAAAAGTACAAGACTTCAGGACTAGGGTCCTGCTTCTTTCACTGCCCACTTCCATCAGTAACTTCCATTTTTCATCTACAGGGAATTACACAAATTTTTAAATTTCCCAGTGAGCTATGTTACACTATACTGTATTCTACTAAGTGTATAGTAGTATTATGTCTAAAAAACAATATATATACATTAATTTTTTAACATTTATTAATAATCATTTTTAACATGGTTACATGATTCATGCTCCTCCTTTCCCCTTC
>NC_058131.1:422205205-422389014 GCF_016433145.1 Gracilinanus agilis | reverse complement strand
CCCCTGCTATTCACCCCCTCTTTCCCATCCCCCATGTCATCTTAGATTATTTAGTGTTCCACCCTCACCCTGTGAATTATTCTTCTGATTACTATAATAGTGAATATTATAATAGTGGATAGAGTTCACTACAGAGAATTATACATAACGTTTCTCTACATAGGAATACAGATAATTAGGTCTCACTGAGGCCCTTAAAAAGGCAAATTTAAAAATTATAAGTTTTCTTTCTTTCCCCTCTGTATCTTATTTACCTTTTCAGGTTTCTCTCGATTTTTGTGGTTGGATATCAAACTTTCCATTTAGCCCTGGTCTTTTCTGTGCAAATCCCTGGAATTCTTCAATTTTGTTGAATGCCCATACTTTCCCCTGGAAATATATAGTCAATTTTGATGGGTAGTTGATCCGTGGTTGCAGGCCCAGCTCTCTTGCCTTTCTGAATATTGTATTCCAAGCCTTGCGATCTTTTAGCATGGAGGCTGCCAGATCCTGTGTGATCCTGATTGGTGCTCCTTGATATTTGAATTGTTTCTTTCTGGCTTCTTGTAAGATTCTTTCCTTTGCTTGGAAACTCTTGAATTTGGCAATTATATTTCTGGGTGTTGTCCTTTCTTGATCGAATGTTGCAAGTGTTCTATGAATCCTTTCAATGTCTATATTGCCCTCTTGTTGTAGGACTTCAGGGTAATTTTGCTGAATTATTTCTGGTAGTATGGAGTCCAGGTTTCTATTAATTTCTGGTTTTTCTGGAAGACCAATTATTCTCAAATTGTCTCTTCTAGACCGGTTTTCTTGGTCTGTCACTCTCTCATTAAGATATTTCATGTTTTCTTCTATTTTTTCAGTCTTTTGACTTTGTTTTATTTGTTCTTGTTGTCTTGAGAGATCATTAGCTTCTAGCTGCTCAATTCTAGCCTTTAGGGACTGGTTTTCAGCTATAATCTTTCGGTTTTCGGCTATGATCTTTTGGTTTTCGGCCATAATCTTCTGGTTTTCAGCCATAATCTTCTGGTTTTCGGCTATAAGCTTCTGGTATTCCTTTTCAATCTGGTCATTTCTGGTGTTCAATTTGCTTATCAGTTCATTTGGTTTCTGAGCCTCACTTTCCAGTTGCAAGATTCTACCTTTTAAACTGTTATTTTCTTGCCAGATCTCTTCCATTTTCCTCAAAATCTCAGTTTTGAACTCTTCCATAGCTTGTGAGGAGTTTTCCTTATTTGAGGAGGGTCCAGATGCTTGTTTGTTCTCCTCCTCTGTTTGCTCGGTTGTCTGGATTTTCTCTGTGTAAATGTTGTCGAGTGTTAAAGACTTCTTTTTCTTGTTAATCTTTCTCTTCTGAACTTCCTGAGACTGGGTAGCCATCTTTAGCCCAGCAGCTTCTCAGGTTTATCCTTGCGCTCAGGGTCTGTCCGTGGTCAAGCCCCCTGGTGGATCCCCTTGCTTGATCTTCTGCTGAAGGTTTTTTTACAAGTCTCAGGGCGCTGCTTCCACAGTCGTACACCCGTCTGCCTCCACCCATGCCTCCTCAGAGCCTGAGCTCTGAGCGCGCCTGAGCTCTGCTCCCGCACTCTGCGCCCTAAGCCCATGCTCAGATTTCGGGTGCGTTCTTTGGCTTTTTGGGGTCCCAAATCTTGCCGCTCTCAGGAACAGGCCCCGGAGCTGCCAATGACTCGATGGGTGCCCCAAAGTTGCTCTATTTCTTTTTAGCTGGCCTCAGTGCTACAGGTGTTGTGTGTGGTGGGGGTGGGGGTCGGGTGGTTGCTCAGCCCGCGATTTAGTGAGAGCTGTTTCACCCCTTTATAGCATGGAAATGCCTCGATTCCACGTACCTTCCACGCTGTGCCCTGTTGTGGGGTTCCTCCGTTCGTCTGGACTTGTTTTTATGTCTCCTTGAGGAGTTTTGTGTGTTTCGGTCAGGAAAGGTTAAGAGCTGCTTCTTACTCTGCCGCCATCTTAACCCAGAACCTCCCATACATTAATTTTAAATGCTTTATTATTAAAAAATGCTAACCATCATCTGAAACTCCATTGAATCAAGTCTTTATGCTGGTAGTGGGTCTTGCTTCAATGTTGGTGGCTGCTGACTGATCAGGGTTGCTGTTGATAATTGCTGAGGGTTGGTGTGGCTGTGGCAATTTCTTAAAGTAAGACAATCAAGTTTATGGATTGACCTTTCTTTTGACCTGATCACTTAAGGTTACTAATTGGTCTAATTTCAATATTGTTGTTTCTCAGGAAAAGGGAGGCCTAAGGAGAGAGAGATGGGGAACAGGATGGTCAGTGGAGCATTGAACACACACACATTTATCAATTAAGCTTGCCGTCTTATATGAATGAAGTTTGTGGTGTCCCAAAACAATTACAAAAATAATATCAAAGATCACTGATCACAGATATAATAATAATGAAAAAGTTTGAAAAACTGAGAAAATTACCAAAACACAAAGACATGATATAAGTACCTGCTTTTGGGAAAATGGCACCAATAGACTTGCTCAGGTTGCTACAAACTTCAATTTGTAAAAATCACAGCCTTCAAAGTGCAATAAAGTGAAGAACAATGAACAAAGTATACGGGTAATTGCGTCCTGTCCTTCCAGTTCATTATTAAGTACCCTCAGGATAATGCTGGTTATGTACCTGTAGTGGATTCACTGGGCTAGTATACCTTTGATGGAGCTGGACTGGTGTCATGGGGGAACACAAAGAAACTCTCTGATTAGGTCCCAGTAACTGAGGAACTTTATCCAAGACTGAATATCAGAGGAAACAAAAGTTGAATGATCCTATAGTAGATGCTTTTTTTCTTCCTCTCCCTACCATTCCCCCTCTCCCCTTTCTCTCCCTCTTCTCTCTCCCTCCCTCCTTTTCTCTCTCTTCTCTCTTCTCCCCATCTCCCTTTTTTTCCTCTCTCCCCATCTCCTTCTTTTCTCTCTCTCCTCTTCTCCCTCTTTTCTCCCTCTCTTTTCTGTCCCCATCTCCCTCCTTCCCTCCCTTTCTTCCTTTCCCTCTCTCTTCTTCCTTTCTCCTTCCCTCCTCCCCTCCTTTCTCTTTCATATCCTTAGTGGCAATGCCAACTTGAAATAAAGGTATATGGAAATGAGAGTAATGTCCTGGCTTGGTGAGCCTGAAGTTGTACCTTGATTACCTTATTCTATGTTTCTTTGTCCTTTTTTTTATAAGCAGAGATCAACACCTTGAAACCCTGAAAAATGGCTCATTCCAGCCTCATGGACTGAAAGTTTGTGGCTTTGGGAATGCCATACTCCAAAAGGAAGATTTTTTCTTTTTTTCTCCAAAACCCATATCTTCCATCTTAGAATCAATACTGTGAACTGATTCCAAGTTAGAAAAGAGATAAGGCTGAGGCAATGGAGGTCAAGTAACTTGCCCAGGGTCACACAGCTAGGAAGTGTCTGAGGTCCCATTTGAACCTAGGACCTCCTTTCTCTAGGCCTGGCTCTCAGTCCACTGAGCCACCTACTTGCCCTCCAGGCAGTGCCTTTTCACTGGCTGTCCCCCAAGCTTGGAGTGTTCTTCCTCCTTGCCTTTGTCTCCTTAATTCTCTGAAGACTCTACTCAAAGCTCCCCTTCTCCTAGAGGTCTTCCCTGGTCCTTCTCACAGCTCGTGCCTCTGTTTGAGATTCTCTCCCATTCACTTCGGGTGTAGTTTTAACTCACATAGTTGTCTGCATGTGTCTCTCCAAATAGACTGTGGGCTCCTCGGGTGAAGGGGCTGCATTTTTGCCTTTCTTTATATCCCCAAGGCTTGGCACAGTGCCTGACCCAGAAGTGTCACTTAATGATGATTGTCCACTGACATTCATTTGAGTCACAATCACTCTGAAAGAGAAGTGTTTTGCTCAAGTCTTTTTATGTAAAGATCTTATAGGGCTACAGGGGAGGGAGAGTTACATGGAAGTGACTCAAATTTTGAGGTAAAATGTACAAATTAAAAAACAAAAACAAAAACAAAAGCTTCTTTAACCCTAGAAAACCTACAAAGTCAAGCTAATGCCATGGGGATTGCAGTTCTACTACATGTGCACTAGAGGGCAAACCTGTGGTCTTCACAGAACATGCTTCAGGAAAAGATGGGAATTTTTCCTGAACCTCTAAGTCAAATCAAGAGTTAAGTGGCTCACAATGAAATATATTTTCTGTAAGAAGACATGAAGCTATGCTATGCAATTATCTAATTGCAGGGCTTTGAAATACAGTCTAATTTAGGAATTTTCATAACAATCTCACCCTATCAGTTTGCAACTATTTCTTGGTAGCTATTATGACATTTTCTTTCTTCTTTTGACCCAAAGTTACTTTTGCAAGTAAATGTGCTAGGAAAATTATTCCAATACAAAATTAATCCAAAGAATAGATCAAAAGACACCTAAAAGAGGGGCAGCTGGGTAGCTCAGTGGAGTGAGAGTCAGGCCTAGAGACAGGAGGTCCTAGGTTCAAATCCGGCCTCAGCCACTTCTCAGCTGTGTGACCCTGGGCAAGTCACTTGACCCCCATTGCCCACCCTTACCACTCTTCCACCTATAAGACAATACACCGAAGTACAAGGGTTAAAAAAAAAAAAAAAGACACCTAAAAGCAATGAGTTATAATATGAACACTACTCACCTTAGCTTTAGTCTTGGATAAGGATAGTCTTAAGACCTTTAAACCCTTGAAAACAGGGCTTAGCACAGTTCTCCATACCTAATAAGCAAATAATGTTTTTTCTTCTTTTCTTTTTCTTTCTCTTCCTTTCTTCTCTTTCTTTCTTTTCCTTCTCTTTTTTCTTTCTTCCTTCCTTTCTCCTTTTCTTTCTCCTTTCTAACTGTGTGACTTTGGGCAAGTCACTTAGAACCTTTTTTGGAGCTGTTTCTTCATTTATAAACATGTACAATGACTCCCACCCTGCCCATTTTGTAGGGACCCTCTGAAGTTGTGCTGCCTAATACTTAATATTAAGGAGCAAAGGACCAAGTAACCCATAGCGAAAAGAGGGAGCTAAGGATAGATCTAAACATCTTGACTCTAGGAATTAGAGACCTTGGTTTGAACTCCTGGCCATTTCAACTACCGTCTTCTATTTGAAACCAACATACCTTTTTTTTAAGCCCTTACCTTCCATTTAAGAATAAACTTTGTATGTTGCTCCTCAGGCAGGTCAGTAAGGGCTGCACAGGGCCAAATTTCAACTCAAGACCTTCTGTCTTTAAGCCTGGCTTTCAATCCACTGAGTCACTCAGCTGCCCTCAAGCACACTCTCGAACAAGATCATAGAGCTGGAAGGATGTCACCCAATCCAGCTCTCTTACTTTACAAATGAGCAGACTAAGGGTGACCCTCTCAAGATCACATAATCAGCAATAGAGCCAGGATACAAACTCAAGTCTTTTGACTTTAGAGGTAGCACTCATTCCATAGATCTTTCGTTCTGCACCAGTAACAAGAACCATCTTGTGCCTTCTTATCTCAGCATTCATTCTTTAAGAACCCTTACCCATTCCCCACCTACCTGTGCTATAGACATAGGCCCATCTTTTTTTTTTTTAACCCTTACCTTCAGTTTTAGAATCAATACTGTATATTGGTTCTATGGCAAAAGAGTGGTAAGAGCTAGGCAGTGGGGGTCAAGTGACTTGCCCAGGGTCACAGAGCTAGTAAGTATCTGAGGCCAGATTTGAACCCAGAACCTCCCATCTCTAGGCTTGGCTCTCAATCCACTGAGCCACCCAGTTGCCCCTGTTGTCTGCCTTTCTATATACTCCATTGTCAGCTTCTGATTTCCCCAAAGTGTAACATATACTCTGTCCTAGAGAATTGTGTTGTTTTCCACAAATCACACAAGCAATTACACTTGAATTAACTATTCCCCACAAGAGTTTTCACCAATCCCTCTGGGAGACTGGTGGAGGGAGAAGGAAGACCACAAGTTTGTTAATGATTCTGATGTGAAACCCACCCTGTGTCCCCCATATACACCTCTAAAAAATAAAACATCATGACTTGCTACAAATTATAACCAAATCTAGATTTTGAGTCCATTCGTTTCTCTCCAGGTACTTTCCTCCCCATGTGCAGAAACTTCTGGGGGCTCAGAATCGTGCCAGTTTTTATTGTTGTGCAGTCATATTTAAATCTTTAAGATTTTCTTGGTAAAGATACTGGAGCTATTTGCCATTTCCTTCTCCAGCTCATTTTACAGAAAAGGAAACTGAGGCAAACAAGGTTAAGTGATTTGCCCAGGGTCACAGAGCTAGTGTCTAAGGCCAGATTTGAACTTATGTTCTCCTGACTCTAAGTAGGGCACTCTATACACTATACCACCTAGCTGCCCATATAAACTATGGATAGTATGAAGTACTTTTTAAAAATTAATCCTCTTTTTTTATAAATCTCCAGGAATTTATTTCAACCAAAAGTTAACAAATGTTTATTTATTGAACATTTAAACTAGATTTTTCATCCCTACAATTTAGAATAATATAGCATTTAGGGGAGGGAAATGGGGAAGAGAAGGAAAAACCTTGAAGAGTATATATTCCAACCTTCCCTTTCTATTTCTCACCTCCATTTTTTTTTAGCTCAGGTACTAGTACTACAAAGTACTTTAAATCTATTCTCTCCCATTAGAGCTCCACAAATTTGAGAGGTAGGTAGTTGGGCAGTCATGGTGTGAGAAATTTCTAACAGTAGGCTGGGAATCAGAAGACCTGAGTTCTAATCCCAGCTCTACTTCTCACAATTCAGTTGTGTGATCTTAGGTAATTCATTACCTATGTGGGTCTCAGTAGTGTGGCACAGCCAACAGAACACTGAGGTTGGACCAATGAAGATTCAGGTTTTCCCACCTCAGACACTTAGTTATATGACTTGTGGCAACTCACTTAACCTCTAAGAAATGAGTTTCCCAACCTATCAAATGGAGAGAATCCATTTACTTACTTCTCTGAGTTGTTGGGAGGATCACCCATACACACATAACCATCCACTCTATAGAGTTCAGCAAGCTTTTTTTTTTTTTTTTTTTAAGTGCTGTGGTTCAAGTATAATAGTATCTTTAATTTAGAGACCAGGAGCTAAGGCAAGGAAAGGTTAACCGAAATGGCTAAAGTCATCTATTGTATAATGATGACAACCACATTTTCTCCTTGGTTTGTGGTGTCAAAGCACGGGTCTTTTTGGCTCCTCCCAAGTCCCATCATCTCTCTACCCTGATGTCAAGCGAATCAACCCTGGCTAATTTGATTAATCTTGTCTAATTGGCTGTTTTTGAGACCCAGGCAACCCCTGGGAGAGTAGGTTCAGGAAAAGTGGGATCTTAATCAAGCCATGAGAGGTGAACTGTCCACATGCAGTGGGGAGGGTATAGGGTAGAGGACATCAGCATGCCCTGATTCAAACTGGCATGGGGGATGTAGACCTGCTTAGATGCTGACAGAGGCAGGGCAAGGTTCCACGAGGTTGGTAAGGATCTTCGCATAAGAGAGGAATCCAGAGTAACTTCTGACTCCCCTGTTTGACACTGTATTAGAACTGGTCACAAGACCGTGGTGTATCTTCCTTCTCCCTTATAGGACAGGTCTCTAAGGGGGAATTCACCTCAGGGCAATAGCAGTGTTGCCAAAGAGGGCAATGGTCACCATCTGCTGGGGACATGGAAAGTTTTAGGAAAACATGTTGAAGGGTAACTGGATGATTGAAATGATGATGTCCTTAGCAAAAATTAGAAAACTCAGAAGCAGGAAGAATATTTGGAAAAAGATCATGAATTTCGTTTTAGACACAGAGTTTGAGATGCCTATGGGATGTCCAATTCAAAATGTACAGCAGGCAAGCTAGTGATTTGATGTTGGAGCTCAGGAGAGAGACTGGGAGCTAGATAGCTGTGAGACTTGTTTGTAGAGAGATAAATAAGCCCTTGGGAACTAATGAGCTTACCAAGTGAGAGAGCACAGAGGAAGAAGAGGATCTGGGACAGAGCCTTAAGGAACATGAATAGTTCATCCAGCTATCAGCAAAGGGGACCTAGAAGAAAAGATTGGACAGGGTAGGAGAAGAACCAAAAGTCAGCAGTGTCACAAAACCTAGGGAGGAGAATCCAGGAAGAGGTCAATAATATCAAATATTGCAGGGAGGTCAATAAGAATATGGATGGAGAAAAGACCATTAAATCTGGCAACCAAGAGATCAAGGTTACCCTGGCAAGCAGAGCAAGGTTTAGAGATGGGAGGTCCCAGGTGTTTCAAATCCGGCCTCAGACACTTCCCAGTTGTGTGACCCTGGACAAATCATTTAATCCCAATTGCCTGGCCCTTACCACTCTTCTGCCTTGAAATCAATACGTTATATTGATTCTAAGGCAGACGGGTAAGGGTTTAAAAAAAACAAACCCTAAACCTACATCTTTCAAATGCAGCATTCTTTTCATATCACATTGCATTTATTTATTTGTAATGGCTACTGCATCAACTCCAATATCCACTTATCTATACGAAAATTCATTTCCAGCATTTGGGTACATTTCCAAGTAAGGCAAGGGGTTAATTCACCTCTGGGACTTAAGATCTTTCTATGGTAGGATGAGAACACTGAGGTAGAAGTAAATAGAAAAATACTGGAAACTTAATTTGCTACCTCTGTAGAATTAGAAACTATTTTCAAGTCTGTTAAGGTTTTTTTGATCTAAGCCTGTGTGTATAATGTCACTCTGGATCTGTGAGCTTCTGGCATGCCAATAAATTGCAGTTAGCAAGAACATGGCACTGTGAGTAGCAAACTTTTCCAACCATCTCTATGGAAATAAGATTTGTTCTCATAATGAGGAGGCGGCCCCCTGGCCTGAATGGAGGCAGCAGTGAAAGGCAGACACAATAACACTATCCATATCTGATCACTTCAAGGTGAGCAGATTAGATTTCTTTTTTTATAATGACTTGTTTTGATATTGCATTTATCAGACTAATTGTCCCCTACCCACTCCTGTCTCATCTAGGAACCTGATCTTCTCTCTTTATGGTTACATGAATCATGTTATCTTCCTCCCTTCTCCCTTCCCCCCTCCTGGAGTGGACAAGCAAGTCCACTGGGTTATACATGTATTATCACTCAAAACCTATTTCCATATTATTCATTTTTGTAATAATCTTTTAAAACCAAAATTTTAAATCATAAACCCATATAAAGAAGTTATCTTCTCTCTTTAACATTTAATCCTTCCCTTTTAAATGACTTCTCCTCTGGTCTACTAAATCTTAAATATAACCTTCTTTTAAATTCCACCCATTTTTTGGACTTTGTCAGAATCAGCTTGTTCAAACCAAAAGTCCCAGTCATCTTCTCCTCCCCCCGCCCCAATAAACCTCGTACCCTCTCAACTTCAATCATTATTCTTGATCAGCTCAGGCTTAAACTCTGTGAGGCAGCTTTAATTTTCCCCCTCTTTCACCTGCCTCCTACCCCATATGCAATTAGTTGTCAAGTCTTGTCTGCAATGTCTCTTCAGTTTAGGTTCATCCCCTTTTCCCTACTCACCAACTACCACTACAATAGCTCAATACTTCATTTTTAAATGTTATTTTTATTTTAATGTATAAATTTAAGTTAATTTAAAACTAAATTATTTTAATTATTTTAAAATCAATGTATTTGATTAAAATAAAAATATAAAATTTATTACCTACATATTTCTTCCTTGGACTCAGATTGAATCTGGGGTAGCAAAGAGTTCCTCTGTCAAGCAGAACTCTTATTACACTCATCATCTGGACAACCTTAGGTGCATTACCTTTATTGGGGCACCTCAAATGTTGTCTTACTCCAGCCTGCAGTATGTTACTGTTAATTATCCAGAAAGGGAAAGCAATTAGCTGAATTCAATATCTAAATTATCCATAAGATAGGATTCTTTTTTCTGCTGATTACTTCCAACTTACCAAGTATATATCTTCTTGTATATGTTATTTCCCATTAGATTATGATATACTTGAGAACAAGGCTTGTCTTTTGCTTTTTTTCTTTTGTGTCTCCAATGCTTAGCACAGTGTCTGGTACATAATAGAAGCTTAATAAATGCTTATTAGGACAGTTAGGTAGCACAGTGGATAGAGTGCTGGGCCTGGAGTCAGGAAGACTCCTCTTCCCAAGTTCAAATCCGGCTTCAGACACTTCCTAACTATATGACTTTGGGCAAGTTACTTTGTTTGCCTCAGTTTCCTCATCTGTCAAATGAGCTAGAGAAGGAAATGGCAAACCACTCCAGGATCGCTGCCAAGAAAACCCCAAATTGGGTTACGAAGAGTCAGACATGACTGAAACAACTGAGCAACAACAACAACAAATGTTTATTAACGGACTCACTCCACTGGTGGCTTGAGTCACAGCCTTTTACGAGTCAGTTGTATTTCATCTTACCAGCAGAGGGCGCTCGGTCTACAAATGCCTATACTGCAGGAAATAAATATCAAAGAAATCTACAAACTTATTTCATTGTGCCTTCCCCCACTAAGATTTTTCGGTGCACACAGAAATATGCTTCCACCTCACGCATTCTTGTGGCTCACAGAGGAGAACATTCACAAGTTTAAGAAAGGAAAAGCAGGGAGGTGGATATTCTCTAGCCCTGCAGCTGACCAGTCCCAGGAATTACAGCAGCTGATGGAACTAGTCTCTCACCCCTATTTCTTTGTTCTCATAGCACTGCAGATTCTGCCTCTGCTTCCCATATTAATAATTCCCAGGAAAAATTTAAATTATATAGACAAGAAGATAGAAAAGGAGTAAAAAGAAGATGCTGCAATGTACACATTGTCCTTTATCCTACAGACTGACTTCAGCCCCTTTTGGAGGCTCCTTGAAGATCTCAGATAAGAGGGAGAAGGGTAATCCATTTCCTCCCCTCTCTCTTTTCATTCGAAATTGCTCTGCCAGGCTCTCTCACTCTGCGAATCACAATTATATCATATTACTCTTTTGTTCAACAACCCATAATGATTTCCCATCACCTACTAAATAAAAGTCCAAACTCTTTAACATTTAAGGTCTTCTGTGACCTGGACCCAACTTGGCTTTCCTGCTTTATCTCCAAATACTCCCCCAATTCATCTTCCAGTTCAGTGAGAAAGGACTACTCAATGAATGTAATGACTATGATCATGTAAATGAAATACTGAGAACCAACCAAACTCAGATGAATTATTAGGAACAGTGATGGTCTAGGACAGCGTTGGTAAACATTTTAGAGATTGCATGGCTAAAGTGAAACTCCAAGCTGCTTGTGAGCCCCCTCCACCTCACAGCAGAGGAGGGAGTGCTCACACTGGGGGAGCTGGACAGAGGGGTGGGGCATGCAAAAAATGTCCTCAGGTACTGTGGAGAGGGGGAACAGTGCAGCCCTCTCCATGCGGCCCCAGCACATGTGCCATGGCTTCACCACTAGGTCTAGGAGAAATTATGATAAAACACACTTTCAGTAAAGAGGGTGTGCAAAATTTCCTATACTATCAGACAAAGTTATAATTTTTTCAACTGTTTTTGTTATCAGCAAGAGTTAAATGGCAGGGGGATATATTCAGAGGTTACTGTGTACTAAAAAAAAACAAACCTGATAAAACTTTTAAAAGAAGAAAAAAAAGCTATTTATCATTCACTGAACACACTAAGAACTTTGTCCTCAACAAATATTTTTTAAGCACCTAAGGGCATAACACTACATTAGGCCCTGAGTATAGTTATAGCAGTAAATAGCTTCTGGCCTCATTCTTTCCTCTCCCCAGCCACCAGCCTCATTCTAATGGATGTGTACAACATATACACAAAACCCAAAATGGATATCCAAAGCCATAACAATATGAAGAGTGATATGAACAAGAAAATGGATATGAACAGGCAATTCTCAGATGAAGAAATTAGAACTAATTTTAGTCACATGAAAAAAATGTTCCAAATCACTATTGGTTAGAGCAGTGATTCCCAAAGTGGGCGCCACTGCCCCTGGTGGGTGCTGCAGCGATCCAGGGGAGCGGTGATGGCCACACTTTTTTTGTATTACATTCTATTCTGAGTTCAATAAATAGTTTCTTAATTTACAGGGGGCGCCAAGTAATATTTTTTCTGGAAAAGAGGCAGTAGGCCAAAAAAGTTTGGGAACCACTGGGTTAGTGAAATGCAAATTCAAACAACTCTGAGGTACCACCTCACAACTGTGAGATTGGCTAATGTGAAAAAAAAGGAAAATGATAAATGTTGGAGGGGATGTGGAAAAATTGGGACAGTAATATACTGTTGGTGAAGCTGTGAACTGATAAAACCATTCTGGAGAGCAATTTAGAACCATGCCCAAAGGATCATAAAACCATGAATACCCTTTGACTCAGCAATACCACTACTAAGACCGTATCCCCAAAAGATCATATATAGAGAAAAGGACCTACCTACTCGTACAAAAATGTTTGACAGTTCTTTTTGTGGTGACAAAGAACTGGAAACTGAAGGGATGTCCATCAATTGGGGAATGACTGAACAAGTGGTGGTATATCATTGTAATAGAATACTTTTGTGCCCCAAAAAATCCCAAGATGATCCCTCCCAAAACTTGGAAAGACTTACATGATGTAAAATGAAATGAGCAGAACCAGGATAACGTTGTACACACTAACAGCAATAAACTATGGTGAATGTACTGACAATAACATCCAGGACAACTCCAAGGAGCTCATGACATAAAAGACTATCTGTTGCCAAAGAAGGAACTGACAGAGTCCAAATGCCAATTTAAGCATGCCATTTTCCCCTTCATTTCGTCCATGAATTTTTCTCTAGTGTAAGCAATGTGCCTTTCTTTCATAACATGGTGAACATGAAAATAAATATGTATTGTATGATAACACCTGTCATATTACCTGTCATATTGGGTAGGGAGGGATTTGGGAGGGAAGTAAAGAACATAGATTGCAAACTGTCAGAAAACAATTATTGAAAATTTATTGACACATGAACTGGAGAAAAAAAAACTTAAAAAGGAAAGTTGTAAATAGGAATTAGCAGACTATAGAGCTATAGCCATTATTATTATAGGCATAGTATATTTTATTTATTTATTTATTTTTTTAAACCCTTAACTTCTGTGTATTGGCTCCTAGGTGAAGTGTGGCAAGGGTGGGCAATGGGGGTCAAGTGACTTGCCCAGGGTCACACAGCTGGGAAGTGTCTGAGGCCGGATTTAAACCTAAGACCTCCCGTCTCTAGGCCTGACTCTCAATCCACTCAACTACCCAGCTGCCCCACCATGGTATATTTTAGACAGTATCAAGAGTTTCTCGTGATCTAGTGGTAGCTACTTTATGATATGTTTATTCACTCAACGAGATTTTTTATTTAGCATGAATTTATATTAGGCTAAGTCTACAGAGTTCTGTGACTTCCCCAGATAATCTATATCTAGGGGCTATGAATAGTAACAGTGTTCTCTGCCCTGAATTCATTGTATTACTTATTGTCTATGGAAGAGTTTAACTTAAGCCACTGTGTCTCAGGATAGCTTGAGTTGCAGGAATATATTTAGATAAATAAGATCTAGAACACCCTACTCTTTGTTTCCAAGGGACACTGAAATTTCCATCTTTGGAGAGAGCAGGAAGGAGGAGGGCTGTGCCTAGGTGCTCCCTCTTGCACTCTATCTCCAAAAGAACCACAAACTCTAAAGATTGGACTCATAAGGTCTACTGGCATAATCAAATATACATAAAGAACCATAGGAAAATGAATCCAGAATTTTTATTGTGCTATATAACAAGTAGGTATTAAAAAGCGAGCAATTTACATTAACGATTGTAATTACTATTGCTTTAATACAAAAGTTTAATACCAGAGTTTTGGTTTTTCTATTCCTGCTCTCTTAGAACTCTGCTAAATATTGGTACTTATGGTTTTCCTGAATGTTAAGTACCTTTTATTATCTTTGTCATTGCTGTAATCATCATATTTATACTGTCATGTGTGATTTTGTAAGTGTTCCCATTAGATTCCTTTCTCCCAAGGCCCTGAACCCTTAACTGAGGGAACCTTGAAAGGCTACTTTTTGCTGTCCACTCCTTTTGTATTCTGAGTGATGAAGGGCAGGTGATTTGGCAAGAACTCTAGACCATAAATCTGTGGTTTCCTTGTCAATTAGGATGAGGAAAAGGGGATGGCACCAAGTCCTGTTAATAAAAGGAGCTAAGCTAAATTTTTTTTCCAATTATACTTAGAAATAAACTTTGACAATTGTTTTCTGCCATTTTACAATTCAGATTCTCTCCCTTCCTTTCCCCACTGCAGGCAGTAGAGTCAGAAACAGGTTATATTAGTGTTGTCATGCTTCCATATTGCTCATACTGTGACAGAAAACAAATTTTACACGTACAATAAAAAATTTGAAACTCATGAAGGAAATAAAGTTCACATCTGGCCTCAGATACTTTAGCTGTGTGACCCTGGGTGAGTCACTTAACCCCCATTGCCTAGCCCTTACCACTCTTCTGCCTTGGAACCAATACAGAGTACTGACTCTAGAAGATAAGGATCTTAAAAAAAAAAAGTTCCACAATGAACACACATAGCAAATAGCAAAGAAATCCATTTATCCAAGTCAATAGAAAAATAACTATGAGTTGGTCTAATGAATCAGGAAAGCAGATTGGAATTATGCTAAACCAGAGACTAAAATATCCATCTTTGATCCACTGCTAGGTCCCATATACTTCAAAATTTTATAGCAATCTTTCCTTTTTGTGAGAGTAAAGAACTAGAAACAAAGTAGTTGTCCTTCATGGAGAATGATGTTACGGTATATTAATATTGTGGAATATATATCATATATATAAGGAATGATAATTATTTCTTGAAATAGGGTTCTTCTTGTTCAGTTGTTTCAGCCTTGTCTGACTCTTAAAAGACCTCAGTAGTGGTTTTCCATTTCCTTCTCTAGCGCATTTTACAGATGAGGAAACTAAGACAAAAAGGGTTAGGTTACTTGCTTAGGGTCACATAGCTAGCATGTGCCTGAGGCCATATTTGAAATCAGAGAGATGTCTTCCTGATCCCAGCCCCCACTTAGCTGCCCCAAATAAACAGAATGTCTAGGCATTTTTTTGGTTTTGGCTTTCAGGTAGTCCAATAATTCTTAAATTCTTTCTCCTCCATTCATTTTTTAAGTCAGTTGTTTTTACTGGCCCTAATTTTCTTATATTTTTCATTCCTTTGACTTTATTTTTGATATTTCTTATCTCATGAAAACAGCCTTTTTGGTGCATTTTAATTTTCAGGGAGCTTGTTGCTTGAGTGGTTTCCTAACTCTTGTGCTAATCTGTTAATACTCTTATTTTTTAAATCTTTACCTTCTGTCTTGGAATCCATACTAAGTACTGATTAAGTTGGGTACTTAGTGTTAAGTAACTTGCAAGGGATCACAGCCAAGAAGTGTCTGAGGCCAGATTTGAACTCGGGAACTCTCATTTCTAGGCCTAGCTCTCTATCCACTGAGCCAGCAAGCAGTTGGGTCCTTTTGATACCCTTTTAAGATTTGTTCATAGCTCTTATTGTCACCCCCCACCCCAATTTTTTTCTCTCCAGTGTTACTTCATTTATAAGCATTTAAACTCATAAACAAAACAAAACCCTCTTGCTTCATCTCTTCAGAATTATAAACTTATGCTTTGCTGGTGGTTTTCTGGGGGTGGGAGTGGTAAAGAAAGCTTTGTTTGTAGATATTTAAGATACTTTTCTTCAAGATATGTTGAACATCCCAGAAGTTTTTTATGATGTGGGGCTCCTTATTTGCTTATTTTCTCAGCATATTTTCTTATTTCTGACTATATGTTAGGGCTGGGATCTATGTTTCTTGGGGGGGCTGGTATGGCTGGTGTTTTTTTATTTTTAAGGAATATTTTTCTGGGATCTCAGGGACAACTCAAACTTAAGATCAGTAAGCTTTCAATGGTCCTAATATGGTCCTTTTCCAGGGCAAAGACTGATTAATTTTAAGTTCCTAACCTGGGTTCTAGTCTCAGCAATGCACCTGTGAGGTGTCATGGTTGCCTCAGTGTGGTAACCTTGAGGGCTTGGAGGGTGGCTTGTGGGAGGCCATTCATTCTCCTTGGCCTTGTTCAAAGCTTTGAGAAGGGAGTCTTGTTCAGGGTTTTGATGCCCCATCCACCTGCTGGAGTGCCCCACCTCCCAACCGTATCCCATTTGCTTCAGGTTCCTGCATTTTGGAGGTTAGCCAAGAGGCTGGGGCAGGAAATGTAGACTGAGGAATCAATCATCAGTGTAAATACGGTAATTAAATCCAGGTGAGCTAATGATTACCAAATGAAGGGAGAAGAGAAGAGGACCTAGGACAGAACTACTGCTAGAGGATATGACCTAGAGGAGATGCAGCAAAGGAGACTGAGAAAGATAAGTAGGAGGAAAACAGGAGAGAATGGTGTCCTGCAACCTGGAGAAAAGAATGGTCAGTGGTGCCAAAGGCTACAGAGAAGTCTAGGAGAACTGAGAAAAGGCCAATCAACTTGTCAGTTGGGTGATCATTACTAATCTTGAAGAGAGTAGTTTCAATGGAACGATAAAGTCATAAGTCAGATTGTAAGGAGTTAAAAAGAGTAAATGGAGGAAACATTTGTAGATGGCCTTTTCAGTTAGCTAAAAAGGACAAAAAACAGGATGCTAATTAGAAGGGATAGAAGGATCAAGTGAGTTTTTTTCAGGATAGGAGAGACATAGACATGTTGGTAGGCATCAGTAAAGGAGTAGAGAGAAAGAGTGAAAATCTGTTAAAGGAGATGGTATAGAACAAGATCTCTTGAATAGGTAAAGGGGTTATTCTTGGAAAGAGTAGGCCACTTTACCATATGAGGCAAGGATGAAAGAGAAAATGGTGGAAGGCATCTGAGTGATAGGAGATAAGGAGAGAAAGTAGACTCCTGGAAATAACTTCATTTTTTTTTTAGAATAATTTTCCATGATTACATGATTCCCTCCTCCCCTCCCCCCAGCTGATAAGCTAGTCCACTAATTTATGTCATTACTCAAAACCTATTTCCATATTATTCATATTTGTAATATTTTAAAACTACAACTTCAAATCATATACCCATATAACCAAGTGATAAATCATGTTTTCTTCTCTGTTTCTACTCCCATAGTTCTTTCTCTAGATGTGGATAGCAATTTTCAATTTTTTCAGTAAAATATGAGGCAAGGTTCTCAGCTGAGTGACATAAGACACGTGAAGTCTAATGCAGGATGAAAAGGTTTAGAAGAGCCATTGCCATGTGAGCTATTAAGGGATTATTTAGCAAAAGTGAAGGCCCAGTTGAGATTATAGAACATAAATGCATAGTGGACCCTGTCAGAATGGCTGCATGATTTTCTTCACCTTCATTCAGTAGTATGTGTATAGGTGTGAAGGTAATAAATGGTGGGAGTGATTCTAGGCTAGTGTTGGCAAACCTTTTAGAGATCACATGTCCAAATTGCATCTTCAAGCTATCTGTGAGCCCCCCTGCATTAACCCCAGACAGCAGAGGGAGGGAAGTACTTGCATTGGGTGGCTGGGTGGAGGGCCACGGCATGCAAAAAAATGTCCTCAAGTGCTGTGGAGAGGGGGAATGGAGTAGCACCTTCCAGCATACTTAGCCATGCATGCCACATCTTCACCAACATGGTTCTAGGCGAAGGCTTGACAGGGCATAATTAGTAATATAAGGAGGTTAGAGATTTAAGAGAGGATAGTGTAAGTAAATTGGAGTTCTTCACCAGTCAAGATGAGGAAAAAAGGAAAAAACAGCTTAGCAAACCTTACAAGAAATGCTTAAATTGCAATAGATAACACAGTTTTGCTGGAAGAAAGGTAGACCCCTACCAATGGATTCTAGTAACTCTCCTGGGGCAAATGGCAACATGCCAAAACCCAAACTGATTCAATTACTGTTAATCTCTTACCACTTTCCCTCTCACATCACTAGGAACCACAGTAACTAGTATTTATTTTGGCAAAATAAATGTATCTGTTACTTTACCTTTCCAAATATAACTAAGAGAAACTTCATCTGTGCAAGAGCTTGTCTCTTTACGAACAATGCAGACCATTATTTCCTTAGCAAAATTTACAAGAAATTGCTTAAATTGGAATAGGTAACACCAGTTTTGCTGGAAGAAAGGTAGCCCCCTACCAAAGGATTCTAGTAACTCTAGAACAGTTCATTTGTAGAAATGAGACACCTCTCCTTCATCCAACTGGTTTGAACATATTAGATCACCTATTTAGTCCCGTAAATATCATCTTTAATCACACCAGAGGGATAGTGGATATTTCTACTAGAAACCTAGGAACATGGTGGAATAACGGTGAAAAGACTGGGAAGGTTACAAAACACGCTAGGCTCCAGATGAAGACCCTCTGGCTCCAATTTCCATCAGTTAGAACAGTGATTCCCGAAGTGGGCACCACTGCCCCCTGGTGTGTGCTGCAGCGATTGGGGGGGGGGACGGGACGGTGATGGCCACAGGTGCATTTATCTTTCTTATTAATTGCTATCAAAATTAAAAAAAATTAATTTCCAGGGGGCTAAGTAATATTTTTTTCTGGAAAGGGGGCGGTAGGCCAAAAAAGTTTGGGAACCACTGTGTTAGGGTCATAAGATTCAAGAGAGCTGTTAGAAATCTCTCCCTTGGAAGTGAGACAATTTCTCAGGTCACAAATGAATCCATCTCCTCCTTTCTAATTGAGGAGGACTCTTTAGTATAAACTGCCCTGCAGAATCATATGGTCTTGGATTTTATTACTGCTTCTCAAGGAGGGGCCTGGGCTTTGAGCAATTCTGTTGTTCCTATGATTATCAATCACATAAAATTGCAACAAGCTTTCTTGAAATCCAACAGATTATGACCCTTCGTGGAATCCTTCTTCCTGTTTCACGTGGGTATAGGGAAATGGCTTGTTAGCCACTATATATAAATGGGTTCTTCTTGCTTTATACTTTATTGTACTTAACTATGTGATAGAGTAACTCCCAATAGTCTTGTCATGATGCATAATGTTGCGAGTGAACAGAAGCACATAAAAAACCTTATAGATCTGGCTGGCCTCCTACTCCACTGATCAAAAGGAAGAATTGAAGGAATTGTAAGAATTATGGAAAACACTAGTTCCATCTTGTTTACCTCCATCTTCCATTTTGTTCTTTTCTTTAAAGCACCCGATTTCTGAGAAAATACCCCAAATTCACTCTTCTCCTGTCCCTATTTGGAAGTCCTTAATCTTTCCTCCACTTATAAATCAGATTACCTAATCTTACATCCTGGTTTGTACCCTGTTTTTTTTTAATGTAAAAAAAAAAATCTATCTTCCCCTGTATTGTGGATCTTTGGGCCTGCTAAAGACCCATTTATAATGCATGATTTGCTAATAACTCTTTTGCTTGGAGTTCTGTCTCCTCAGTTATTATATTAAAGGAATAAACTACTACATGACTTCTAAGATGCTCTCTAGATCTAAATATTTCTTAACCTTGCACCCTGCCCCCCCAAACAGCACATTCTTCTTTTGTCAGGAAATTTTTTTGCTCCAATTGTCAGGAAATTTTTCCTTACCTGAAGCCTAAATTTTCCTCTTTATAGTTTTTGCTACTACAGTTCTTGAAGTCTTCTTTAATTTTAGGCTAAATATCTCCAAGTTCCCTTCAACCAGTCCTCAAATGGCATGACTTATTGCCTACTTTTCACATACTATGGTTTCCCAATTTCTTTCCTAAAATGCAGTTTAGAATGGAATTCTCAAGATTTGATCTAATTAGAGCAAAAAAAAAACTATTAAACTCATTATTCCTGAATACTTCTGCCTCTCTTTTAGTGTAGCTCAAGATCATATTACCTTTCTTAGCTTCCATAACATAATGTTGATTCATATTAAGCTTGCAATCTGTTTAAAATCTTGCATCCTTTTCAGAACTGCTGCCTAGCCTTGGATTCACTTTAAGCTTAATTTCCCCCCAAAACGGCTATATCATTTAAACATCTGTGATTCATGAAATCAGAATACATTTTATAAAGATAACTTTCACTTCATGGTCAAGCACCAGCATGAAGTTCACTGAATCATACTGTAGAGAAAATGCCTCTATAGGATATATTCCTCAATGAATATTTGCTTCTGTATAAGTCACTCATCTTACTGTTTCTTGAATCTAGTTAAATCAGTTGTACATTCAACTTCTTTCCTTGTTTAGGACTCAGTTTGCCTACTTATTTTAGAACCTGGCTTAATTTTATCTTCAATCTAAGAAACAAGGTACTGTCAGCAATGTATAGATGGTCCATACCTCTTTATTGAGCAGTAAATTATGAGTGCTTAGAGCAAAGACAATTTATAATGAAACAGATTGAAACCAAAAAGATGGTTTTGGATAATTTCCATTTTGTGTCTCAGGGGTCTAAGAAGAATGTTTATTCAGACTGTTTGCTAAGCTTTAATTGCAGAAATTGATAAAGTTATTTAAGAATGGAATTTAAAAACCACCCAAGTACAAAAAACAACTCATTTAGGACTATTTTTGTTTGTTTTTTTTTAGTAAGGATATCCTTCCTAAAGCATTCCCTCA
This sequence comes from Gracilinanus agilis, assembly GCF_016433145.1. NCBI lineage: Eukaryota > Metazoa > Chordata > Mammalia > Didelphimorphia > Didelphidae > Gracilinanus > Gracilinanus agilis. The sequence goes on along the minus strand of NC_058131.1, from coordinate 422,368,381 downwards.
GAAAGATACTCTAGAAAGCACTCATGCCATGACCTGCTGATCTGGACAAATGGTAGGTACTTAAAAAAATAGTAAATAGAGTACTTATTAAACATAAATTTTAAGGGGGCAGCCGAGTGGCTCAGTGGATTGAGAGCCAGGCCTAGAGATGGGAGGTCCTAGGTTCAAATATGACTTCAGACACTTCCTAGCTGTGTGAAACTGGGCAAGTTGCTTAACCTCCATTGCCTAGCCCTTACCACTGTTCTGCCTTGGAACCAAATACCCAGGATTGATTCTAAGATGGAAGGTATGGGTTTTAAAAAAATAATAAACATATTTTAAGAGATTTATTAAAATTGTGCAGTTTACAAGCCTGAAGGAGGAAAGAAAATTATAATTTAACCAAAGGTTTGGCTAAACTTGCCATGAGGTTGATTTCTTCTGGATGGTACTGGTGCTGCTACAAGTAGGCTAGAGAGCAGGCACAGATTTCTCTTCATTCTGTCTCAGGCCAACTTTTCAAGTTTGATTCCAGATACTCATGACCATCACCTTCTCCCTTTGAACCTAAAATATTTCAGCTGAATTTCTTTAGAACTCAGATGGATGATAACTTATCAGACTGAGCTCCTGATGACTTGGTCAAGAAGCTATATATATTTTTTAGGTATTCCAAAAATGTTAGATGCCATTTTGTCCCTCCTTCTTTGTAGTTTGTAAAGGGACAGAATGCGTAAGGGGTAAAAATAAAAGGTTGGACTAAATTATTTAAGAGTATGGTTGCCAAGAGTTAGTTAATCCCAAATGATTTTTTAGCAATTTATTTACAAAATTGCAGGAAAGAGTGAAAGTAGAGAAATGAAAAGAGGACAGAGTAAGAGATCTAGCTTAATGAGCTATGTGCTTAAGCCCTGGCTTAATCTGGCAGGGCTCTAGTAGCCCTAGCTGGAGGAGCTAAGGGTCAATTAACAAGGGTTTTAGCTAAGAGGACTCCTCCAGAGGCTAGTACCTCCAGGAAAAAGTCAAGGAAGGGAGTCAGACTTTTTCATTCACCCAAGTGGTAGTTATAAGGAGAAATAGAAAGCAGTTTAAGGTCCTCAGCCAGAGCTCCTGCAGGGTCCAGGTTCAAGGTGAAAGAGAGCCTCATAGGAGTTCTGGCCACTTTTAAAGACCATTCCTTTCATCACTTCCTATGCCTTCCTCCCATTTTATGTGTACCAATTATAGCTAAAGCTTTCTCTAGAACTGCCTAGGGGGCAGTCGATTCTGATTCATCACTCACTTTTGCACACATGTGTTACAGACCTCCCCCACTCAAGTGTAAGTGGAGGACATACACGATTCTGGTGATTAAATCTAAAAAATGGGCAGGGTAGAGTTAATCCCCTCTTCACAGGTTCTCAAGGCTCATTAAAACCCAAAGAAAAGAAATAGCCAGGACTATTCCTGCCACAGGAATCAATCCCCTAAAGGTGATGTTAGTGATCTCCCCAATGAAGCAAGATCCTCCTAGATCTGAGGGTAAAGGGGGAAGAGAGAAATGGCAGAGAGGAAGCACAGTACTGCATTACAGTGACTACAAAAAAATACCTTCTCTTCTACCTGAACTTGGCATTTTGAAATTAAGTATATTTATATATAACATGTTTTATTATATGTTCTTATTAAACATTTCATCGTGTCAAGATCCTTTTTGGTCCTGATCCCACCATCTATTATGTTAGATATGCCTCCCTCTTTTTGTCATCTTAACATCTGATAAGCATTCTAATCATGCTTTTATCCAAATCATTGTTAAAAAAATATTACCTAGCCCAGGGCCAAGAAAAGATCCCTGAGGGGAGCAGTCCACTACAGATCTTCCAAGTTGTTATCAAATCATTAATATTCTGAGCCTAGCCATTAAGCCCAGTTCTGAATCTACAAATGCTTTGCTAAAATCTAGGTACATTTTTTCCCCCTACAGCAACCATCTTATCTACCAGTCTATCAGTTTGTCAAAAGGAATATGATTAAGTCAGGCATAATCTGTTCTTAAAGAGAAGCTGGGTTTTTGTACTGAATTTTTCATTATACTGATGTTCACTACTCATGCCTTTAAAGAAAGACATTTTAAAATGTTGCCAAGAATCAAGTCAAGCTTCCAGGTTTAGACTTTTCCCTTAACTTTCTTCTCTAAATTGGAAATTAAGATATTTGCCCTTCTTTATCTCTTTATCCAGAATCTTTGCAAATCACTGACAAGTGGCTTAGCAATGATGGCAATTCCTGTAGTACAATATAGTTCCTGTATTTTATTTGGCTCAGGTGATTTAATTCATCAAACACAGCTAGATACTTTTATATTCTTAATATTTATATTGATTCCAATTCCTCATTACCTATTTTACTTAGTTCTGTTCAGCTCAGTCTTTTGACAGAGAAAATAGCAACAAATATGACAATATTGTTTAGTAGCCTTGCCTTAGTAATAAGCTTCAAATAATACTTGTTTTTTCCCTTTGGTTTTACTGTCTAGCTTACTTTGAACGTTAGCATTTCTGCCACTGATTTTATAATAGAGTGCTATAATTTTGTATTCATCTATCTGTCTTTGTTTCTATCTTTCATTTGAATTTCTAAGTTGGTTAGAAAGTTCCACATGCATTCACTTCATTTTCTTTAGATAACTTGCTCTTTAGGACTCTATGGGTCATTCTTGTGAATGTCTGATCCTTCCCAAGTTGACTTCACCTAAAAACTTTCAGGTCTTAGGACTCTATACAGTCTTTCCTTTAAACCTGTTCTTTGCATTCTGGGGCACAAGTCAGAACTGCTCCATTTCCCCCTTTTTTCTTCCCCAAACTGAGCTAAAGTAGCTACTCCTTTCTGTAGTACCCATCATTCCTACTGCAGCATCCTGCTCCTACTTGGTTAGAATCACAATAATAGGATTTCCTTTTGAAATATGAAATTATGCTAATTAATGTAAAGAAATATTAACTGAATATTAATATTGTTTTTTGACAAAAGTGAGTGTTCCAGATGGTAAAATAATTTGGTCAGTTTTTCTGAACTCCTTATCTATTTTTCTTTTCTGTCCATACTCTGATGATATAATTTTTTTTTCTATTTTTGCCTCCATTTTTCTTCACCTAAATATTCTCCATCTGCTTTACTTTCCTTGTCCCTTGTCTCCTCATGTCTCCTCACATACATGTATAATGTTAACAAGCAATGTTTCTCTCTTATCACTAACTCCTACTCTTTAGCCTAATTTATTTCTTTTGAATAAGGCATAACCTTTTTGAACCATAACCTTTCTGAACCATATTCCAACCATGATCTTCAACCCAATTAATTTCAGAGGTCAGATTTTCACCATGTTAGGGGCTCTAGTTTATCTTGTTTCCACAACTGTATCCTGAAGTCATAGGTTTTATTGCTGGGTCCCTTCTTACATCTGTCTCTACCACTATTCTTCCTAACGATATTTCCTAATTTGTTTCGTGGATTTGGACAGGTAGTTCCCTTCCTGCTCCTTCCTTACGAGTTTAAAGTCCTTTTGATTAGATTTGTCAAACTCTTTTTGTTGTTCAGTCATTTGGACGTTTGACTCTTCTTGACCCTGTGGACCATATTCCAGAACCTTCTATCCTCCATTATTTCCTAAAGTCTATCCAAGCTTTATTTGTTGCTTCTACTCTGTCCATCTTACTCTCTGCTGTCCCCTTCTCCTTTTGCCTTCTAATTGTACTCAGCTTTTCCAGTAAGACCTATCTTCCCATTATGTGGCCAAAGTAATTCAAATTCAAATTCAATAGCTGTCCTTCCAATGAATAGTCTGAATTAATTTAAGTATTGACTGATTTGAAATCTTGCTGTCCAAGGAAGTCTCAAAAGTCTTCTCCAGTAGGAAAACATCAGTTCTATGGTGCTGAACTTTCCTTATAGTCCAAAACTTGCAGCTCTACATTACTACTAGAAAAATCATAGTTCTGACTAAATGGATCTCTTGACAGAAAGACGATGTCTCTGCTTTTAAGTTTGCTGTTTGGATCTGACATAGTTTTCCTTCTAAGAAGCATCTTTTAATTTATGGCTGAAGTTGCCATCTGCAATGAGCCCAAGAATATATAATCTGACACTGCTTTCATTTCTTCTGTTCACCAGAAAGTGATAGCACCAGTTGCCTTGATATTAGGTTTGTTGTTGTTTAATGTTAGGCTTCAAGCTTTGACACTTTACTGTTTCACCTTCATTTTCCTTTTAGGATGAATATAAACCACAAGGGAGGATATTATAAGTCTCTGGAGAATACGTAGGACTCCTTAGGAAAAAGGATACTCATTGGAACATCAAGGAGTTGCCCAGATAACAACTCCAAGTTCCAGCTCATTCTAGGGGAAGATATGTGATTCAAATGCCTTCTATACTTTCTGTATGTTTCTGAGTTTCTGTGGAACATTTTCTGTGAAGCCAATAAAGGCTATCACAGTCTTGATTTGCATTTGCTACACTGATTGGTTGTAAGGGAGCTTCTATATATGCTTTTGGAGAAATCTAAACATGAACTACTTATTTACAGATTTTCTTGGAATCTTTTTGAGGACAACAAGCCAAAGAAAGAGAAAATGTAGGATCAAATCTCAGGGCTGAATTTAGTTCATACAAACACCTAAGTCTTTAGGGGCAATAGGCTACAGGTGACATAGCCAATAAACATCAATTTGACAAGTCTTGAAAGGTTCAGTAACCTGTCAGATACAGCCCCCAGGAAAGCAGCAGACTCCTTTATTATTGCTTTCGGATCAACAAATAGTCTCCCTTAGGTGAGAGGTGTCACCTAACACTATTCATCTCTTCTTCAGGACAGTGAATGACCTTTTCAACTGACAACCTTTGCATCATCATTTTTTAAAAAGATAAGCAATTGCTTCCTCTTCAAAACATCTAGTTCCCTTGTTTTAGGCAAAGCCTTGGTCCTTCCCTCCCACTCCCATGTGTCCTTCATTCTTCTACTTAACTTTCTTGCATAGGTCAGGATTCTCTTCTGGAACATTTCATTCTTTTAGCTAAGTAAGCTAGAGAGTGGAAAGGTCCCTTTGAGTCCCTTCATCTTTTACATTAAGAGAAGAACTTTGAAAATAATAATGGTTACTTAACCAGAGCAAAATAACAACACTGCTCATTTCATGTATGCCATTGCAAAATGATCTTGGTTCTTCTTATTACAATCTTGATCCTATTTCCAAATTCCTATCTATTCGAAATTTTTCTTTTGCTGACAGTAGGTCCAATCATCATGTAATGACAACTTCAAACAATGCTGGCAATACATGAATACATGGAGAAAGAAGAATTTCAAGTAGTGGGAAGTATCATTTGGGAAAAACTATGATTAGTATCCTGACTAACATCTTCAGCACTCCTGATTCCATGTAAGCACATGCCATTTTAGCTAACAGATGTGTCTCAGAAAAGCAGAATGAAAATATCTATTTTTTTTAATAAAAGAAGGAATCTTTTAGGAGCAGGCTATTGCAAAGAAACCTGTGTTAAAAGTTTTCTGTGAAACAAATATTTAATGACCTTTCATCTTAGACCTCATGCAGCACTAACACAATTATTATATAATGTTGTTTATTATACTTATCTTGTCCCATCCTCCATCTAAACGTTGAGTTCTATGACAACAGGAAACATGTCATATCTGACCTTTGACACTTGTTGAAAGAATAATCAGTTGCTTATTGATTTTTCTTTAAGTTGTAAATATTTGTACTCCTCTGACTAAAAAAATGGTTAAGAGCAGTGACTTTACCTCATGACTTTTATTGTTGTAACATAGCTATATCAGGTGACAAGTACTCTCTACTGTCACCAATATGTGAGCTAAGAAGGGGGACCTGAATAAACATTTTAAGTACACAAAGCAAAAGTTAGGTTTTAAAAAACATTTTTCTTCCTCACAAAGTAAAAATTAGAATGTGCCATAAGCATTACAGACCTCAGATTTCCCTTCATGACAACCCAGGCTTCAGAGGCCTTGTATCTTGAATAAGCCTTTAAGTTGCCCAAACAAAAGAAAAATACAACCAGTTTCAGAACTGCACATACAACATTAGCTACTCTGGTCACCTCCTACTATCTGAATTTGGCAGTAGAATAAAAAGGAAATAGGAGCTCTTCTTTAAACAATCTTCCTTCTGAACAGCTTTGGCAAAAATGTTATTTTTTACACTGATTTTTCATTTTTGGGGAAAGGCTGGATTTCCCATCCTCCCACTTAAAGAGCTATACCATCCTATGGCCCTCCTACAAGCTCTTGAAGCCCTTGGATATTCCTCTTTCCAAAGCAGTAGACAGCAGGCCCACTGGCTACAATTCTTGGTAAAAGAAAAGTACAAAGAACTTAAACCCACTTTTACATAACTTCCTTTATGCTCAATCTTGATTATGATTTGATGAAATATTTAGGTACTTAATACAATCAGTTTATGAAGCTGATAGAGGAATGTATATTTTCCTCTTCCACTGTCCCTGTCAGACTGTTCCATGATCAGCTTTGGATCCACCTAAAAAAAGAAAAGGAAAGTAAATAGTAAAGAAATTATTTCTTACTTTTGATGATTCTAAAATCATGAATATTTGTTTCTTAAAAACTATGAGAAAAATTTTCTTTGCTATTCAAAGTATTTCTTTAAAATTAAATCTTGCTTTTTACTTCCAAAACACATCATTATAATCTTATAGTAGTTCAACTAAGTCCCCCTGACAATGCTGACAATGGGTACAACTCTAAATTATTGGAAATGAGAACCCCTTAGGAAAAGACTTCTCATGGAAAGCTGGGGATAGAAGTATGGCTGCACTCAACATTAAGACTTGGAAACAACCTTCTGTAAGAATGCCTTCTGATCTAAACTGCGAAGAGGAGCCAGAATGAAAACTTTAACTGAGTTCCCCCCAAATGAGAATCCTCTGGGCTTGGAGGTTAAGGTTAGAACACCAAATTGCAGTCAGAGTTTTAATGAAAAGGATTATTTTTTTGTTGTATTTTCTAAACCTTACATTTCAACTAAGAGGGACACTGGGAAATCTTAAAGTCACAAAAATTAATTCTGCTACAAAATTAAAACTACACTACTCAGTCTCCTTATCTATCAACTGAGGGAATGAATGGGGTTTATATCATTTCTAAGGTCTCCTTCAGGTCTAGGATTCTGTTACTTTACCTATGTAAAGTGATGTATCTAGTACAAGAAATATTTTAAAGAGATCCCAAGGTGACAGGGCACAGAGGAGTCATACTGTACTTTCTGAAGGTATCAGTTCAGTCCAGTCTCATTGCTTATTCCAAAGTACTTTCAATAGAAATGGCCATTCTAGAAGCAATACTTCTGAGGAGTTTGTAAATAACATTCTCAGTTAAGTAAATCACTGAATCAGCTCTCCAATTTCTTCTCCCCAGCTTCTAATTCCCATTTCCTTACAACAGTATACTGTCAGCACTAGACACTAGTCCAGTCTAAATTGACTCCTTGTACCCTAAACAACTGAGCTCATCCCAACCTTGTCTCTAAAAAGCAATACTGGGTTGCAGTAAAGGAGGATCATAGGTTCATAGGGAGATGAGGACTGGGAAAAAAAGGAACATTGGGTTTGGTATTCACTGATGACCTTGAGTAGAACAATAGAGAGGGTGTAGAAGTTAACTAAAGAAGTAAGGGTTGAGGCCATTAGCATCCTAATTTGGGAGGAAAGGGAGCACCCATGAGGATACTGGGGATGCAAAGGATAAAAATGCTTATCTTCCAACAATGCAATGATCCAGGACAACTATGAGGGACCTATGAGAAAGAAGGCTATTCACATTCAGAGGAAGAACTGTGGGAGTAGAAACACAGAAGAAAAATGATTGCCTGATCACATGGGAGGATGGGGATATAATTAGATATATTGACTCAAAATGAGCACCCTAGCCCAAATATCAATAATATGGAATTAGGTCTTGATTAATGACTCAGTAAAATCCAGTGGAATTGTGCGTCGGCTATGGGAGTGGGTGGGAGGAGGGTAAGGATAGAACATGAATCCTATAACCATGGAAAAATGCTCCAAATTAATTAATTTATTAAAGATCTTAAAATAAAAAAAGATGCTTATCTCCATCTTACTCCTGCCTTTCTCCAAACCTAACTTCTTCTACCTTTACCAAATGGTCTATACTAACCCAGACCCTAACATCAAGCTATTTCACTTGTTAAAACACCTTGAAAACTTACCTGATTCCAATCATATGTTTTTTCATACCATGTGGGAACAATTATTTCTCTTGGTTTCAATTTGCAGAATAGACTGAAAATTTTCAAAAAAGTTGCCAAAGATTAGTAAGCAGATTTAACCCTAAGCAGATTTTTGAGAGTCCTTAATTTTGAATGGATAGAATGTGCTGTATTACTCTAAAATGAACAATTTCCACTTTAAAGTATCTGTGGCAGTCACCTTGGGCCTCAAAGAATCGATAAAACAGTAAAGTGCATGCCATGGTAGGTTCTACCCAAATGGAAAAGCTTAGCTTCACTTGGGGTCTGTAATCAGAAGGCTAGCATAGTGAAGTTCAGAAAGGTTCATCACCAAGATATGGAATATTAAGGAATGAAACTTTTTGTCCATAGAAATTCATGAATCTTTCTACTCTGTTAAAATTTCAGTCTTTAGCAGTTGAGGTAGCATCCACATACAAATTAAGTAATGAAGAGTTTTTTCTGTGATACTGTAATTAAACTTCAGTTTCCTCATTTCAGTCATGTCTGACTCTGTGATCCTTACAGGGTTTTCTTGGCAATGATACTGGAGTGGTTTCCAACTTTCTTCTCCAGCCCATTTTACAGATGGGGAAACTAAGGCAAATAAGGTTGAGTTACTTGCCCATGGTCACACAGCTAGAAAATGTCTGGGGTCAGATTTAAACTTGGGAAGATGAGCAGGCATGTTTTCCCGAAAGGCCCAGTGCTCTATCCACTATTTGCTATATAGCTATATAATTAGCTATATAATTGATAGAGTGCTTTGTACATTATAGCAGGCAAGAGAAATGGGGACAAATCTACCACGTGACAAAGGACAGTAGTAGGTGAGGCAGTGGAGAGTCCAACTCTTCCTGACTCCAAAATCTACTATACCAAGCTGCCTCTTGCCTTTTCTAATTAGTAGTCAAGTTGTTTCTGTCTGCATCTACTCAATTACTATATATTTTCTGTCTGCCAATTTTAGTCTCTGTGAAACCCAATGGCATATTTTAATTAATCTTTTCTGATCATATTTGACAGATATGTACTTTTTGCCTTAAAAGCAACAACATGTTACAAATAAAATTAACTTTAAGTTGCCTTAAATAGCTTTCTGTAGTTATTATACTTTTTTTTCAAAAAAAATTTTAAAATGCCATTCCAAAATTGAGCAATAAGGTTGAGGCTGAATCACTTTGTTAGCAGATTTTTCACCCTAACACAAAGAGACAATCAATACCGAATTTCCTCAGCAATTAGTCCAGTAAGTGTTCACTGGCTTTGCTGAAGTATTTGGTCCTCATTCTATGAATAGGGGAAGGATGGTGTTCCACCAAAGATGTTAGTGGCAGTATCATGCCCTTCTACTACATGATCAAACTAAGACAACTGATGACAAATGTATTTTAAGTGGCCATAATGTTTTCATATATACTTCTTTATAAATATTATTTTAAAAGACATATCCACATATGTGTAACCCAGTGGAATTACTTGTCAGCTCTGGAAAGGGGAAGGGAGAGAATATGAATTATGTAACCATGAAAAAATATTCTAAATAAATAAAAAATAATAAAAAAAGCCATATCCATTATTTTAAAAAATATCTATACAGAGTCTCAACATTTCAGTCACAAATTCTGATAAATGTGTTTTAATTAGCATTTTTTAAAGTTACCAAAATTAAATGATTAGCATCCAAGGGCAGAACAACAATATGGGGTAGACCAGTGATGGGCAAACTACTGCTGGGGGTCCAGATGCAGCCCCCTGAAATGTTCTATCTGGCAGCGAGACATTATTCCTAATCTGACGAATACAATGAGTAGGATACAATACAATTAAACTTGGAAAGAGTTGCCTTAGAAACAGACTGACAGATGAGCATTTCCTTTCCTTTGGCCCTTTCTTTAAAAAGTTTGCCCATCACTGGGCTAGACAATTAGCTAAGTGACTTACCCAGCTAGGAAGTGTCTGAGAACAGATTTGTGAACTAGTTCCCCTCCATTAGCCCCCCCCCCCCCCCCGCCTTACCTTCTGTCTTGGAATTAAAACTCTGTATTGGTTCTAAGGCAGAAGATGATAAGGGCTAGGCAATAGGTTAAGTGACTTGCCCTGGGTCACAAAGCTAAGAAGTATCTGAGGCCAGATTTGAACCAACAAACTCCCATCTCTAGGTCTGGCTCTCAGTTCACTAAGCCACCTAGCTGTGTTAACTAATTTTTAAAAGAAATCCTTATTGTTTTCATTTAGAAAATTTGTTAGGAACCAAAAGAGCAATTCAAGTTCTAGAAAATGATACTCAAAATAGGAGATACGGAAAGATGAATTATATCCAAGGATTGTAAGAAAGTAAAGGAAAACTGAATCAACTAGAAGGAATATCAAATATTGTTACTAACTCACCCTAAAAGTTTCTGACGAGCATTATCTTGTAGCTGTGCAATTCTTTCGGGCCCAAGATACATACACCCATTTGGTCCATCACAAACTATCTTATTAATAGCTGCTCGAAGAATGTTAATCTGTACATAAATAGTAACATGACAATGAACAGTTCACTTAAAATGTATCAATGAAAAAACTACAGAAATAGTAATTTTTATAAAACTTAAAATCACAATTCAGGGAAATCTATGTGTTATTTTGCATGCAAACACTAAATTTAAAAAATATTTTACATTCAAATCAAAACAACTCTGAAGCACCACCTTGCACCTAGCAGAGTAGCCAATATGACTGTAAAGGAAAATAATAAATGTTGGGGAGGATATGGCAAAATTGCGACACTAATGTACTACTGGTGGTGAATGATCCAATCACTGTGGATGGCAATTTGGAATTATGCCCAAAGGGCTTTAAAAGAATATTTGTCCTTTAATCCAGCAATACCAATACTAGGTTTATGTCCCAAAATGATAAAAAAAAAATGGGAAAGGTTCTGTTTGTACAAAAATATTTACACCTGTGCCTTTTGTGGTGATGGGATGTCCCTCGATTGGGGAATGGCTGAACAAATTGTGGTAAGTGATGATGATGGAATACTTAGTGTGGAAAGATGAACTGCTTGATTTCTGTAAGAACTGGAAAGACCTCCATGAACTGATAGAGTGAAATAAGCAGAACTAGGAGAACATTGCACACAGTAACAGAAACATTATGAGACAATTAAATGTGATTGACTCTGCTACTAAAAACAATGCAATGATTCAGGACAATCCTGAAGGACTTATGAGAAAGAATGCTCATCTAGAGAAAGAACCGTGGAAGTAGAAACACAGAAGAAAACATGATTTATCATTTATATGGGTATATGATTTGGGGTTTTGGTTTTAAAAAAGTACTCTTATTATAAAAGTGAATAATATGGAAATAGGATTTGAGTAATAATATATGTATGACCCAGTGGAATTGGCTTGTTAACTCTGGGGGGGGGAGGGAAGAGGGAAGGAGACAATAAGAATCATGTAACCATGGAAAAAAATTAAATTTAAAAATTAAAAAAATTTACAAAACAGCCCCTAAGGTTTTCATGGCATTATTTCAACACCTCTTCATGTCCTCACATGTCTTCTCCAGGTTGTCCTTTACCTGTAAGGCTAATTTTTTTCATTTGAACCTTAATTCCATTCTCTCCTGCACCATTAATGACTTTCTTCCCTCTTTTTCATCCTTAACCTTCCTTTCTACTGGTTCCTTTCTCAGAAGAAAATAAAAAAATGGAAGGAAAATCAAATTCAAATCTCTATCCTAAAAAAAAATATCAAAAAACTTCACCTGAAACCTACTACTACTTCAAGGTATTATCTTAACTTCCCTCCCTGCTTCACTATGAAATGAATAGTTTATACCAGTGGTTTTTAAAGTGTGGTCTAGGGGTTCCCAAGTGATCCCAAGACCCTTTTAGGGGTTCTGCAAGGTCAAAACTATTTTCTTAATACTCAACTATTTTAATTTCTGAGATATATAGTGATATAGTTCCCATAAACAAAAGTGGAGATCAGATCCTTGATAATTTTTTTTTTTAATTTAAAACCCTTACCTTCCATCTTGGAGTCAATATTGTGTATTGGCTCCAAGGCAGAAGAGGGGTTAAGTGACTTGACCAAGGTCACACAGCAGTGTCTGAGGCCAGATTTGAACGAGGACCTCCTGGCTCTCAATCCACTGAGCCAACCAGTCACCCCCCACCCCCCTGATAATTTTTAAGAGTATAAAGGGCTACTGAGAACCCAAAAGTTTGAGAACCATCATTTGTCAACCCTCTATGATCTTTATTCTATCCTCACTATTTTATTGCAACTGCTTTCTTGAAGCCTATCAATAGTATATTGTCAAATTCAGTAACCATTTTTATGTCCTTTTTATTTTCCACATTTTGATATGGTTTAATGTCCATTCCTCAACACCTTCTCTTCACTTGGCTTCTATGACATTTTTCTTATTCTTGTCTTATTCTTTCTTGTGTCTTTTGCTGGTTCTCTGTCTTCCTCTCAACTAAGTGTCTCCAATCCTTTTTTCCCCCTCCTCAATAGACACAAATTATTGATCTTATCCACTCTATAGCTTTCATTAGGCTCTTTAGACAGAAGGCATTGAAATTTCTATCTCCAGATCCAATCTCTTCCTATACATTCTAATCCTCTGTTAATTATAGCTTTGTTGATTATTTCTAGCTGAAAGTCTCTTTGGTTCCTTCAATTCAACTTTCCTTAACCAAACTTCTCTTCATTCAAATATGCCCAACTTCCTTATTTCTACTGATAAAATCCTTCAAGTTATCAGGTTATAAAAGATTAGTCATCTTGGCTTCTTCATTCTTCCTCTTTCTCACATCTGATCAAATGCTGCCCTGTCAATTTCTTCTCCAAACCACTTCAAAGTATCCCAATTGGTCTTCCTGACTTCATTCTTTCTCAATTCCAGTTCATCCTACATAACTTACCAGATGAATTTTCATAATGTATCTCTCTGAACATGAAATTCTCTTACAAACATATATTCAGTGGCTCTTCAGTACAAAAAGGATAAACTAAAAACTCTTCAATTTGGTATCCAAACCTTTCCACAAGTTGGTTACAACCAACCTTTCCAGTTTTATTTTATAACTGCTGACTTTCACATATGCTACATTTCACCAAACTGAACTACTAGCTATTCCTTGGTCTTCTCCTACCTTATACTGTAACTATGAATTTGTGTAGTTAGATCCAGAGCTATCTGTAAGGAAGCTCAGGCTCATTAGTGACCTGCCATTAAACCCACAATTTTCCCCAATCCCCAAAACTGAGAGGAGTTCACACTGTGAATGAAAGAACCTTTCCATTAAGCATCTCTTGTCTCTGCGCTACCAGATTCAGAAGAGAATGAGGTTGTGCCTCATCTAAAGAAATGGTTAGCCTGGAAACGATGTGACTAATTTTTGCCAATGATAAAAGCAAGAATATTGTAGATGGAGTCCAACAAAAAAAGCCATGGTACCTTTTGCTTGATGTGAAGCCAACATTCTTTATTTATTTGTATTCAAATCCTCCCCAGAGGTCTGGATGTTCAGCTTATTATAGGTGACTCCCTAGCTCTGTCCTGGACCATGTTCTGTACTCCCTTTATACTATTTTGCTTGATAACTCCATCAGTTCTCACAGTTTCAATTATTATCTCTACACAAATAATTCTCAGATTCCCCAGCCCTAAACTCTCTCCTGACATCTAGTCTCAGACCTCCAACTGCTTACTAGACATCTCAAAATGAATATCCTTAAACTCAAAATATCCCAAACTGAATTTATATTTCTCTTCGAAATCTTTTGGTTTCAACTTTTCTAACACTATCAGGATACCAGCATTCTACTCATCACCCAGGCACATAACCTGGCATCATCCTATACTCCTCATTCAATATACCTCCCACATCCAATCTGTTGCTAATTCCTACTGATTCTGCTTTTGGGATCCTTCTCATATATACCCCCTTTCTCTCCTCTGGCATTGTCCCCACCCTTGTGCAGGTCATTAGTGTCTAACACCCGTTTTTTGCTACAGCTTTCTGGTCTCCCCATTTCATGTCTTTCTCTACTCCAGTCCATCTTCAACTATCAAACTAATCACCCTCTCTATTCAATAAATTTCAGGGACTCTTATTTTTGGATCAAGTATAAAATCCCCTGGCCTATAAAGCTAGTTATAAGTCAGTCCCTTTCCTTTCAAGTTTTCTCTCTGCTGTACATTTTTACTCTTCTAATGCTTTCTTGCTATTCCTTTCACATGATACTCTATCTCCCTACTTCATAGAGTTTTCATGCTATTTCCCATGCCTAGAACAGCTCTCTCTACTTACTTATATCTCCTGGTTTCCCTTAAGTTTCAGTTCAATTGTCACCCTGAAATAGCCTCCAGTTTACTTTGTAAATACCTTAAATGTATATGGTTATTTGTATAATGTTTCCCCCATTATATCATGAGCAACCAGGGTGAAAGGACTTTTTTGCCTTTCTCTGTATCCCTCGTATAGTCCCTGGCACATAGTAAGTACTTAGTAAATGCTTGTTGACTGGCAAGGTTCAATTTCCTTATTGCAAATTTAGTTGAGTTGGACTATAAATGATCTCTAAATCTGAATCCAATAATTTCTGTGGGGAAAATGGATAGCATCAGCAGTTGAAACTATCCTTCCAAATTTCTTTATCCTATAGGAAAGTAAATAAAAGTATCAAAGAATAACGAATGAACAAAAGCAAGGTAGAAAAGAAAAGATGAAATCAAGCTGCTGTTATGCTCAGCAATTCATAATAAATATGCATAGAATGCATAGGACTGTGGAAAGGACTCTTGAATCAAGAGCTAATGGTTAGCCAAGTATGGTGGTGGTATACATCCTGTAATCCCTATTCCCAAGAGCCCGGAGAATTGCTTGAAAATGAGAGGTCTAGTCTGCAGGAGGGCTAGAAAGCCAGTGGAATTTCTATCACTAATTTCAGCACCAATAAGGTAAACCTCTGAGAGCACAAGATATCGGGGCTGCCTAAGAAGGAGTGAATCAGTTAAGGTCAAAATATATCAGTTAAGTCAAAGCTTCTATGCTAATAAACAATGTCATGGGACCAAGAATGGCTACTGAATTTCTAGTCTGAGTGAAATAGGGGGCTCTTTTTGTTCTTCTTCACTGTGATCTTGGTGCAGTCATTCTCTGGGCTTTGGTTTCCACACCAGGTCTGGACAAACTATTCTTGCTGTTCCTCACAAATGACCATCACTCTTCTCCCATGCTGTCACATGCTCAGAATGCACTTTCTTCTCATCATCTTTGCCTTACAGAATTCCTCACTTCTTTCTTTCTTTGTAAAAAATTATATTTCAGGGGGCAGCTGGGTAGCTCAGTGGAATGAGAGTCAGGCCTAGAGATGGGAGGTCCTAGGTTCAAATCTGACCTCAGCCACTTCCCAGGCGTGTCACCCTGGGCAAGTCACTTGACCCCAATTGCCTACCCTTACCACTCTTCTGCCTTAGAGCCAATACACAGTATTGACTCCAAGATGGAAGGTAAGGGTTTTTAAAAAAAATTATATTTCATTTTTTCCCCCTATTACAAGTAAAAACAATTTAAATGTTAAAATTTTGATTTCCAACATCTCTTTTCTTTCTACCCTCACTTCCTCCCTCCTCCCTGAGACAGTAAGCAATCTGAAATAATTTTACATGTCTTATCATGTAAAACATTTTTCCTTTTTAGTAATTTTGTGAAAGAGATCTCAGACAAAATTTAGAAAAAAAGGAAAAGAAAATTAAATATAGTATGCTTTAGACTGTAAGGCAGATGGCATTTTTCATCATGAGTTACTGGGATTGTCTTGGATACTGTGTTGTAGAGAAAAAGTAGGTCATTCACAGTTGTTCATCAAAAAATATTGCTGTTACAATGTACAATGTTTTTCTGATTTTGTTCACTCCATTTTGCATCAGTTCATGTAAGTCTTTCCAGGTTTTTCTAAAATCATCCTTCTTGTCATTTCTTATAGTACAATAGTTTCCCACTACAATTATACACCACAATTTATTCTGCCATTTTCCAATTAACAGACAACCCCTCAGTTTTCAATTCTTTGCTAACATAAAAAAGAGCTGCAATAAATATTTTTTTACAAATAGGTCCTTTTTCCTTTTAAAAAAGTCTCTTTGGGATACAGATCTACTAATGGTATTTCTGGATCAAAGGGTATGCAGTTTTAGACCTCATTTCTTTCAAGATTTTGCTCAAGCACTATCATCTTTTTTTTTTTTTTAACCCTTAACTTCTGTGTATTGGCTCATAGGTGGAAGAATGGTAAGGGTAGGCAGTGGGGGTCAAGTGACTTGCCCAGGGTCACACAGCTGGGAAGTATCTGAGGCTGGATTTGAACCTAGGACCTCCTGTCTCTAGGCCTGACTCTCAATCCACTGAACTACCCAGCTGCCCCTCTCACGTACTATCTTCTGTACAAAATCCTCCCTTTTCAAGATACCTTATATTTATTTTATGTACGTACACAAAGATACAGCCCCAGATACACACATCTACCTCCTCTAACAGAATGTGAATATTTACGTTTTTGTCTTTGTATCCCCAGCTCCTAGTTCAAAGCCTAGCACATTATATATATATCATAAATGTTTGCTGTTAATTGAATGTCAGTTTTTTATGTGCAAGGAAAGCTTATGATGTTCTCCAAGGTCCCTTGTATAACTAGATTTTATGATCTTACCTCAACGATGTCCTCCACATTCAACTGGACATCAAACGCCAACTCAATGTCATGCTCTGGCAATATTGGTGTTCCTGTAGTTGGATTCCACCCCAAACCACAAAGGGCACCGGTGTAACATTTTCCACTCTGATCAACTCTAAAGAACATAGGGGAAATTGTAATGCTAGACAACATTTGACAGAAAATTGCAAAAATAAAATAATATTGCATATTTCTATTTCAACTTCTCATCAACATCAAACAAACACTTTAATCAAATTCTAGTGCAGACATTTAAAATGTGCAGTGCATAAATCCAGGATAAACTTAGAGAGAAGCTACTACTAATAAAAATAGAACAATTTAAGAAGGCTACCAAATGACTGAACTAGAAGGCTGAAAACCTGGAAGTTCCCAAATATTCAATCCTATACATTATGACAATACTGTAGTGACATATACATCACTTCAAAATATTAACTCTTATTGTCAAGAACTTGGCTATATGTGGGCAATTACTTGCTCTTATATGTTTGAGTCTAATTTAAACAAAGCTTTAATTAATTGGTCTTTAAGAATTCAACTATTCAACTGAATTAAATTCCACAAATATTTGTTAAGCATCCTTCCACAGTTCTGTGCCAAATGACAGGTATAAAGTTTATATAAGAATTAATCACTGACCACATAAAATTTACAATATAGTATGGGAAGTTAACATATATGTAAACACAAAGATGTCATCCTAAATAGAGAGATTAGTATGAACAAGGGAATGGAGATGAGAATAAAAAGTGCTTCTACAAGGAAAAGGAAAGGCAGTTAGTATAATTTGACTGCAATGTAGAACACATGCACATATGAGATGTGTCTCTAAAAAAATCAGGTAGTGTGCTACAGTATAAATTGAATTGATTACCAATCTTTAAAGCTTAAACTTTACTTGGTAGACAATTTGAAGCTGCAGAAAGGTCTTGAATAGAAGTGGAATGATCATATCTATGCATGAAAATGCCAGGGCTATAAAAACTAGAATGGAGGAGTTAGAGGGGCTAGGAAACTATGGTCATCATCTACATCAAAAGGTTAATAAAGTCTTTGATAAAGGTAAAAAAAGAAGAAATATAGAGGAACAGACAGGTGGATGTCAGATGATGCACAGGTAGAATAAGATTTGACAACATATTAACTAGATTGAAAATAAACTAGCAGACCTGAGCTTTTATTTCAACTCTACTACTTACTATAAATGAGATCTTGGAAGTTCCTTTCATTTCTCTGGGTCTCAGTTACCCCACCTACAAAATGAGGGAGTTGGACTAGATGACCTCTAAAGTTCCTTCCAGCTCTAATTATCTATGGTCCTGACTTAAACTTCAAAAATGGGAGAACAACCTGAAGACAATGATCAAAAAAAAAAAAAAAAAAAAAAGAGCCTAATTATCATCTTTTAAGAGATTACCAAGGAAAACTGCCCTGATATTTTAGAACCAGAAAGTAAAACAGAAACATAAAGAATCCACCCATTACCTCCTGAAAGAGACTCCCCTAAAGTGAAAACTCCTAGGAATATTACAGCCAGGTTCCACAACTCCCAAGTAAAGGAGAAAATACTGCAATCAGCCAAAAAGAAACAATTCAAACATCATGGAGACATAGTCAAGGTAACACAAGACTTAGCAACTTCTACATGAAAGGATCAGAGGGTCTCAAATATGGTATTCTAGAAAGCAAAAGGGTTAAGAATGCAACCAAATATTACCTACCCAACAAAACTGAGTATAATCCTTCAGGGAGAAAAATAGAGAATTTTCGAGCTTGCATATTCCTGATGAAAAGACCAATACTGAAGAGAAAATCTAACTGTCAAATACAAGGCTCAAGAGAAACATAAAAAGGTAAACAGGAAAGAAAAATCACAAGTGATTCAATAAATTTAAAAACTATTTACATCCCTATATTGAAAGATGATACTTGTAACTTCTAAGATTAATTAATAAGGCAGTTAAGAGTATACATAGATAGAAGGTAAGGGTATGAATTGAATGTAATGGGATGGTATCTGAAAAAATAAAACTAAGGGATAAGAAAAATACACTGGAAAGTGTAAGAGAGGGAGAAATGAGTAAATCATCTCATACAAAAGAGGCACAAAGAGTTTTTACAGTGAATGGAAAATGGGGAAAGTAGGAAGAGGAGTGTTTGAACCTTATTTTCATTGGAATTGGTTCAAGAGGGAAGAACATACACACTCAGCTGAGTACTGAAATCTATCTTACCAATAGGAGGGGAAGAACAAGAGAAGAGGAGTGGGGGAGATAAAATTGAAGGATGAATTGAAGGAGGTGGTATTCTTTAGAAGCAAAATACTTTTAAGATGGACAGGGTGAAAGGAGAGATAAACAAGGAAAAAATAGGATGGAGGGTAATACACAGAAATCATAATGATGAAAAAGTTTATAGGTATCCCTAATAAAGGCCTCACTTCTCAAATACATAATAGAAATGAGTTAAATGTATAACAATACAAGTCATTCCCCAATTAATAGTGAAAGGATATGAAAAGACACTTTTTAGATGAAGTAATCAAAGCTATCTACAGTTATGTGAAAAAATACTCAAAATCATTATGAATTAGAGAAATACAAATTAAAATAACTCTGAGGTACCTCCTCACTCTTATCAGGTTGACTAATTAAGATAGAAAAGGGAAATGACAATAAACTTGGAGGGGATGTGAGAAAACTGAGACACTAATGCACTGTTGGGGGAGTTATGAACTGATTCAACTATTCTGGAGAACAATTTGGAATTATGATCAAAGTACTGTAACACTGTACATATCTGTTTGCCTTAGTAATACTATTACTAGGTCTGTACCCCAAAAAGCTAAAGAAAGACTTCTTAGTTATAGAGGAAGAGGACCTCTATGTACAAAAATATTTATAAGCAGCTCTTTTTGTGGTGGCAAAGAACTAGAAACTGAGGAAATGCCCATTAATTGGGGGATGGCTAAACAAGTTATAGTATTATCTGTAGTATATGTAATGGAATAGTATTATCCTATAAGAAATCATGAGCAGGATGACTCTAGAAAAATCTAGAAAGACTTCTATACAGAGTGAAGTTTAGCAAAACCAGGAGAATACTGTATACAGAAACAGAAATATTGTACATGAACAACTATGAATTACTTAGCCATTTTCAACAATACAATGATCCAAGTCTATCTCAAAGGACTGGTGATGAAAAATGCTATCTCTTCTAGAGAAAAAAAAACGGATGGAATCTGAATCCAGACCAAATCATACTATATTTCATTTTCTTTTTCAGTTTTTTGTTCGTTTTCTTCCACAAAAGGACCAATATGGAAAGATGTTTTACATGATTATACATATAATTGCACATGGATAGATCACATAAAATCTATATCAGATTGTTTACAATTTCAGTGAGAAGGCAGGAAGGGAAGGTGGGAGGGAGAGAACCAGGACTCAAAATTTAAAAAAAGAAGTTAAGAATTGTTTTTACATGTAATTGGAGAAAAAAATAAAATTAAAATGGGAGAATAAGCAAGTAGTGACACTGAACAATAATCAGATCACAGGGAGCAAATAAAATTCTATAATTTATTATTAAAGGAAAGATTAGTGAACATAGAACACATTATATCCCTTTTTATGCAGATCCACCATACTGATAGATGAAAGGAATGCTCTCTATATAAAATCCACCTAAATGTTAACAAAAAATATTGATAAAGACATTCATGTAGTCCTTGGGAAATGATAGAGAAATGTGAATGATTAAGGCAGACTCAAAAGTGAATAAATATCTGGACCCCGAGAGTAGTTATTAATAATCTCATATCAGTTTTGAAGGTAGTCTTCAGGGTTATGCCTATAGAGATCTGTGTTTGACCTTATACTGTTCTAATATTTTTTATCAGTGTGCTAAAGGCACATAGCTGGAATTAACATACTAAAAAATGAGAGATTAAGGATTTGAAAAGTTAGGATAGAACAATGGGTCAAATGTAATAAGATGAAACAGACTAAAAAAATTGGCTTGCCAAATACAAGATGGGAGAATTATTGCTAGACACAATAGTCCAACTGAAAAATACTGTTGTTTTTTATAAAAGCTTAACATTAGTAAACGTTTTATGGCAGCCAAGAAAGATCCCATTATTTTAGACCACCATTAAAAGAGGTATCTACCCTGGTCTAAAAAGAAAGTGATAGTTCTACAATATTCTGCCCTGGCCATACTCCATATTAAGTATTGTAGTCAATTTTGGGTATTACAGTTTGGAAAGAACATTGGTAAGCTACAGTATATTCAGGAGGGCAACCAGAATGGTGTGTTTCTTAAGTTCCTAACATGTAAAGATTGGTTGAAAAAACAAGGGGCATAATTATGGAGAAAATATCATCCTAAAATAATACTATGTGCATATCATACATAATTAAACTCCTTTATAGCATAGTTCAGGAGGGAAAACTAGGCAAGCCTCAGATTCTGGAAGTACTATCAAAAATAAGTCACTACAGACTTTTTACAAATTCATAAATGACCTTTATTTTAAACAATGGACCATTTCATGAAGTGGTAAGGGGTTCCTCATCACTTTGTTTATGTAGAACTCTATAATTAAGGTTAGAGACATTAGAAAATAGATGTAATTACCTCATATGAGATTTTTCTTATACATTCAAAGTTCCTTTACAACTTGAAAAACATGAGCTATATTAAAAACTGTATTTCTTATAGAACTATGTAATGCTCTAATTCATCCTCTTGTGTTTCCCTGATACCATGTAAGCATCTTAGACAGAATATGAACTATGAGCAAAGAATATAATTTAATTTGTGAACTTAGTGTAATTTATCGGTATTCATTATTTCTTTTAGATGTGTATGGATTGAAAAAGAGAGTATAAAATCTGTTGTTATGAACTATCATAGCTCTCTTCTACACTAACCACGGATTATGACTTTGTTCTATAGACTCAAATTTCGAACCCTGAGGGTTGACCTTTAAATAGGAGTATAAGTCTAAGTTGTGTAGAAAAGGAAGGGGAACTGCTTTGCCTGTTTATGGATTCTAGTGAAGACCTTTTTGTATTTTGTCAAGTTTAAATTAACCTGACTTATATACAATATTTAGTGAGTCTGAGGGCTTACATAGGAACAAAGGGACAAGAACGAAGAGTCATTAATACATTAAATTGTCAAAATTCAACCTGGTCTATATAATCTAAGAATGATGGCTTAGAGTCACAGGTTACATTGAGAGAAACTTACAGGTCAACAATTGTTTCTTATGCCTCCATACCTTAGTTCCATAACTGGAGCAAACAACATGCTAAGCAATGCTGGTAGTCCCGGAATATGAGGCATCAGAGAAGTTTCTCTCAGTAGCATAGTAGATCCTGTTTAAAAAAAAAAAGCACAACAACAATAAGAGGTTAGAAGAAAGCAATTAAAATTACTGGTGTGCCTGTATAAAAAGAAAAGCAGTGGATAGAATTAAGTTAGTTAGCTATGTTACACGTTCCTAATACTGAACAAGCAGCTTAAAAAAGAGATATTCAGCACAGATATCCAGTGTTCATAGAATAATTATGTTACGTAGATGACACTAAGTATGTAAGGAAATACAAGTAGATAGAAACGTTTAAATTACCAGTTGCATTTACTGAGAGAGAAGCAGCAACCAACATCCGCTGGTGGAGGTCTTCAGGGGCATCACTGATAATAACAGAGTTTATACTCTCTTTTTCAATCCATACACATCTAAAAGAAAAAATGAATATCAATAAATTACACTAAGTTCACAAATTATATCTATTATGAATATTAACATTAATCCCTGCAAACATAAACATAACTAAGTTCATTCACTATTATTTGCATCCAATTGGATATATGAGCTTAGTTAAGGATGAACACCTACCACAAAATAATCAGAAAAGTAACCAGAAAGATGTAAAATGAATAGTTTTGATGATATTAAATTAAAAAGGATTTGTACAAACAAAAACAATGTAACCAAGATTAGAAGGAAAACAACAAACTGGGAAAAAATTTTATAACATATTTCTGATAATGGTCTCATCTCTCAAATATATAGAGAACTAAGTCAAATTTATAAGAATACAAGTCATTCCCCAATTGACAAATGGTCAAAGGATAATGAATAAGCAGTTCTCAGATACAGAACTCAAAGAAGTCAAAATAATCATATGAAAAATATTTTGAGTCACTCATGATTAGAGAAATACAAATTAAAATAACTCTTGAGGTACCACCTCACACCTATCAGATTGGCCGACATGACAATAAAGTGATATTGGAGGGGATGTGGCAAAATTGGAACCCAGGACCTCCCATCTCTGGGTCTGGTTTTTTATCCACTGAGCCACCTAAATGCTCCCTCCCTCAGTAAGATGGAGTTTTATGTGGTTAAAATAAAATTTACAAATTAAAAAATAAAGGAATGATGAACACATTACTAAGAAAAGAAGAAAAAGTCATTCGAAAGATTTAATTTTATCATACCTGAACTTGGATATTCGAGTCATACTGTGACACTTGAGCTCATATGGATTAAAAGGACCATGAAGTAATACCTTCACATGCAATGAAAAAAAGTAGAATGTCAATATAGAAAGTTACTCTTTTATAATTCTCCCTCCCCCCATCAGTACAATTATATTTTGGACTTTCAACTAGTAAACACAGTCTTAAATTGTAATAAGAAACAATGAATCAGACATTGTTTTATTTTTACTTTTTTTTTTGAGAAAAAACTCAGTTCGCTAAATTATTCTCTTTTTACCCTCTAACACATTATATGCATCTTCTAGCCTAAGTAAAAATGTTTCTAACTGGGCATTTTAGGGAGATTTAACTGATTTCTTCAAAATAGATTTTTTGGGGGATGATCCTTGACCAACATTCCCTAACATCTGATTAAAGCTTTATAGAAAATATTAATCAGTGAATTTTATATTTTAGTGGAAATATTATATAAATGTGAAGTTTCTTAGGGGGATAGATAAGTGGTTCAGAGGATAGAGAGCCAGGCCTAGAGATAGGAAGTCTTGGGTACGAATGTGACCTCAGACATGTCCTGTGTGATCCTGGGCAAGTCATTTAACCTCCATTGCTCAGTTCTTACTCCTCTTCTGCCTTAGACCAATATACAGTATTGATTCTAAGACAGAAGTTAAAGGTTTAAAAAGAAAAAAGAAACAAACAAAAAGAAGCAGAACTGCCGAGTCCATTTTCCAACTTGTAAATCTCAGGAAACAAAAAAGGGATGGCAACAAGCAGGCTAGAAATTCTCCAGGTTAGGAGCTGAGTTTTATTAGTAGATCTCAATCTACTGGCTAATGACCTCCTCCTTTGTCAAGGAGGAGACAAACATTTTCTGTGGTGGGTCACTAATATTTATTCATTAAGCCTGATTGGCAAACCATACTCTTTCTGAAAAGATACTCTTTAATTAATTCAACAAAAATACATTATACTAACAAACATGGAAATACAAAAAGAAAAAAATGCACAATTCATGTAAATCAAGGAATTTTCAACTTAACAGAGAGAAGGAAATGACACAAATTCAAATAAGTACAATAACAAGGAAGAAAGTAATACAGGCAAGAAGAGATCTAAAGTGTTCAAGGGAAATTTGAGAAGGAAGAAATTACTTCAGCTTGGGGGTGGGGGAAAGACAGTTTCTAAAATTACCTTGCAATTTGGGGCACCAAGTTTATTAGCAGAAAAACTGTCTAACAAAATTCGAATAAGAAACTTTTCATCCTCTTTACTGTGAGCCGATGGTGGTATACTTGCATTGGCGCCATTTTCAACTGACTTGGAAAAGAACTCCTTCAGCATTTCATTACTTTGCTAAACAGAATGAGAAGAGTTTATCTTTTAACTGTTATATAAAAGAAAATTATTTTTGATTCCTCTATTTTATTTCCACAGAAGCCCGATTATATGAGATTAAATCAAGCATATCCACATCAAACTGGAGAACCTTGACAACTTCATCATGGAGGTATCAAAGTTTGCAGTGTCTTCTTTATATCATAAATCACTGCACTCAAAGGTGTAAGAGTTTGGAGCAAGTCTGCATTTTTAAATTCTCAGAACATGGAAGGACACAGATAGAAAGACAGTTGGCCTCAGGGCAAAGGTTTGTGGGAAGGAACCAACAGATCTTTACTCCTTAGCTTTGGAGGGACAGGGAGGGGAGGGAGGCGGAGATTTCTGGGATCTGCATTACCCACAAAACACAAATCTGAAGAGTTTCCCAAAGACCTTCAGCAGTTACAATCGGTCTATTTGATTCTTCGTCATTCCTGAACACCTTGGAAGACATATTATCAAAGTTTCCTGGACGCCAGTGGGAAGCTGGTCCCTGGGCTCCCCAAACTTGCTTGAACCTCTACTTTATCAAACTTCCTCTATAGATAACCATAATTTTAGTTTTAAGAATACTTAATTGGGGTTTGGGTCAGAGAAGCTGGGATTCAGGGTATGCAGATGTTTTTCTATTACCTTACCCAGTCAAGGACTGAATAGGGAATTTAGGGATCCCTTGCACCCCTCTTTCCCAGCACCCATCTCAGTCATTCCTCATCCATTTGTTTCCTAAATAAACCTTTATTAATCTGATTCAAGTCAGATCTGAACTGTTGATTTGGGAAGATCTTTGTGGGTTGAGGGAGGAAGGAGAACAGCTATCCATTTTAAACAGCTTTCAGCATTGGGGAGTGGGGAGGCTTGTGTCAAGACACCCCAGCAGGAACTAACAGGGATCCCCTTAGTCTCCTTCAAGAGGCAACATCTCCCTCTAACTTTCCACCCCCAGCATATCCATATTGGGGAAACCCCACGGGTTCAGTAACCCTAAGTGTCTCCCTAGTAAGGAGGGGTGGTGGTGGTGTAGTGTTGGCCCTTAATCTTCATTCAGGGGGTTACCAAAACACACCCCAACTACCTGAAACCCCCCTTTCTTGCAAAGGCCACACTTCCTCAGTGGTGAAGTTGCAGAGAGATCCAGTTGTATGCTTATGTTTTGGATAACTTTCACACTCATATATTTTTGCATTCTAACCCATGCTGATTTCCTCAGGTGCATCAACACCTTACTCTGTGTTACATAAAATAAGCCCATCTTAATGAAAGGTTTTGTTGCTTTAATTATTATTGGTATATTATTCATACAGAAATTAAGGTCCAAAAAGCAGCTGCAACAGGCAAGGATGATGCCTTCCCTTTTAACATTTATCTAAGAAATGGCTTCAAGATATGTGCACATTAATTCTTGAAAAATTTTAAAATGAGTGGAAGATTTTTTATTTATCTCATATCTTATAAACATGAAAAATGAAAGGAATCATAAAAACTCATATGTATGTAGCATTTATAAAGTTTGCAAAGTCCTATAAACTGATCAAAGTAAAAGTATTATGCCCATTTTACAGATTAGTAATATTACTGAGAGGCTCAGAGAGGTCATCAGAGAGGCTAATCATTATGAAAACTGAATTCCATCTTGAGTTTCCTGACATCAACTCTTGTCTTTCAATAATATTGGAGAAATCACTCCACTCCACATCTCTGGTTCATTTTCTCATCTATAAGAAGGAGGGCTGGAGTAGAAGATGCCTAGACGATACTTCTAGTGCTTGATCTTGGATCTCAGGACATGGATTTACAATCCAGGCTGCCTGACTTTTTCATTTCACAGATCACAAGATTCTGGGGGTTTGAAGGGACTATAAATGTTTACTCTCATTTACACATGAAGAAAGAAGGCTAGAGAAAAAGTGCCAGACCCACTGTTATATAAATTACCATTCCAAGAGTTACATGAGCTGGAATCGTCAACCAAGAAAAAGGCACAAAACCACTACAAATAGCATTTGCAACCAATAGGAGTTAGCAATTCTTCTGGCAACTATCAAGAATGAGAGAAGAATCATATCTCCAACAAGTATAATAGGAAACAGTAAATTTGTAGTGAATTATTTGTATTTCTGCTAGTACCAAGGAACTATGTAGGTACAAAATGCAGTTTGGTCTCCCTCCAAAGAGAAATAATGAGGTCAAAGACACAGGACTGGAACTCAAAAAAGGCAGGTTACAAAAATTCAGGAGCCATCAACATAAATATGATCGTCAAATCAATACGAGCTGATATAGTCAGAGAAAGAGTGAAAAAGAGTGTCTAGGAAGGAGTCTTATGGAATACCTGCAGTTAGGGGACAGGATATGGGTGATGGGGTGACAGAAATTGCAAGATAAATACAGAAATATGGCAGACAGGGGGTGGCTCAGTGGATTGAAAGACAGGACTGGAGATGGGAAGTCCTAGGTTCAAATCTAGCCTCAGAAACTTTCTAATGGGGAAACTCTGGGCAAGTCACTGAACCCCCATTGCCTGGCCCTTACCTTTCTTCTGCCTTGAAACCAATACATAGTGCTGATTCTAAGACAAAAGGTAAGGATTAAAAAACAAAAAAGACAGATACATGCAGCAGCAAGGCAAGTGGGCCCATTTCACTTTCTACAGAAAGGGCTGAAAAGAAATGCCTTCATCATAACATGAAAGAACTGTTACAGATAATTTATGTTGGGCTAGACACAGTCACAGTTCTCCATCCATCTGGAGAAGACCTCTTCACTTTGATGCAGTATTTCAGCCAATAGAAAAATTTCTATTTCTCTACAAAGAAAAAGCTTTGTAGGTGAAGAAGGAATTTAGATTCCAGGATCATGGATTTAGATTTATGAGAAAGCTTAGAGGACCCAGAATCCAACCCCCCCCCCCAATTTTGTAGATCTGGATGGAACCTGAGGCACAGAGATTTGTGATCTGCCCAGGGTCACATGACTTAGTGTGTGAAGCACAATTTGAACTCATGTTTTCATGGGTTCAAGGTCAGCATTCTACTCATTACTCAACACACACTAAAATTATGACATATGTAAAGGCAGCTATAGAGAAGATTATGAAATAGAGGTAAAGAAGAAAGACTCTCTTCCAAGGGAAAGTAACTTTGATCTGGAAAGATCAGAACAAGAAATGATAAGAAATTAATACCCAAGATAAATAAAAAGGTAATAAGTGAGCACCTAGCTACTTTTGGTGAGTTAGAGTTATCAGGCTCTGATGAACTACATCTGGGGCATCAAAGGACTGCTGAGCCAATCCTAGGGACCTCTGAAGTATGTTGAACACATCTTAGGAGGTCAAAAACAGAAAGGAAGATTCATTATATTTAGAAATATTCACAGCAGCATTTTTTTGTGGTAGCAAAGAAATGGATGTCCATTCACTCAGGAATGGCTAAACAAACTGTGGTACATGAATAACAGGAAATATCCATTTCTTACTATAAAAAAAAACAATGAATACAAAGAAGCATGGGGAAACTTATATGAACTGATGCAAGACTAGAAAAACAATATACACCATGAAAACAATAGAAAGCAAATGCTGTGTAATTATAATGACCATACCTGGCCTTGGAGATGAAAAAAATGCACCTCCCTTTCTTCTTTGTAGAAAGAGATTATTATTGTGGATATGGAAAACAGCATATGCCACCAGACAGGACTGATGTATTAGTTTTGCTACAACATGTTTCCCTTTTTAAAAATTCTTTGTTATGAGGGATGGCTTGATGGGTAGGGTAGGGTAAGGTAAGGCAAATACATTGGGAAAGGAAAGGTGATATAAAAACAAAAGATATCACTAGAAACTTAAAAGAAAGTTCATTGAACCTAGGAGAAATAGCATAGGACTGGAGAAGGGTAGAGAGTTTTCCTGATTTTCAAAAAAGAGAAGGTAAAGAGAGTTTGCAACCTATGGGCCAGTAAGCTTGATTTCAGTGCCTGAGAAAAATAGGGAAAATATCATTCAAAGAAAAGAGTGATTCCAAAAAGCCAGCATAACTTACTAAATGGCTACATGGGCATTCCACACTGATCTAACTTTCTTTTTCGATAATGTCTTTGGATTGGTTGATCAGGGAAATACTGGAGATAGAGTTTCCTATATGATATCTCTCTTATCCAGTATCACAGCTCTTAGAATCCTTCTATCTTCTCCCTTTCTTCCCCCCAGAGAGTCTTAATATTATTGGATCTTCAGCTTTCCATTTCCACTTCAATCAAACCAAAGATACATTTACCTATAACACCCAACTTTGCTGTCATGCTCTGGTCTAGACAACATTAGAGTCTCTCAAAAGTCGGAATGAATTATACCATGTAATCACATTCAATAAAGTTCCTTACTAAACTATACTTACTTTTGATTCATAGGATTCCTCTGCTAACTCAGCATAGCACTCTTTGATTAGGACATCTCGAATGTTCACTACTTCTTTGATTCCAGAGTAACGGTACACATCCACATGTAGAACACTGTGTACAACTGAATAAACTTTCACTATAAGAGCACAGCCATTAACTAAAGCAGCAAACCTTTGGCTGGCCCCATAACTCCAATGTTCCCCACATACAAGAGACTTTGCAGAAGGCCGCATCTTACAAATCTTGAATTCCAGAGCCTATAAGACAAATATAGCTGCAATCACATTTTATAAACAGTTATTTAACAAACATTTATTGAAGCCCTATGTTGGTGCTGGAGATACTAAAAAAAATTAAAATTCTTTCTCCTCTAAAAAGACTTAAGGGGGGAAGCTGGATAGCTCAGTGGATTGAGAGGCCTAGAGATGGGAGGTCCTAGGTTCAAATCCGGCCTCATTGCCCATCCTTACCACTATTCCACCTTGGAGCCAATACACAGAAGTTAAGGGTTTAAAAAAAATAAAAAAAACTTAAGTTAAATATATATAATACTACAATGACTACAATGTCAAACAAAGAAACCTTGCTTTTAATGTAACTGATTGACTGTTCAAATCTACATAAAAGCATCTGCCACAGGGGGTAGCTAGGTGGATCAGTAAGCTGAGAGCCAGGCCTTGAGACAGAAGGTCCTGGGTTCAAATCTGACTGTACACACTTCCTGGCTATGTGACCTTGGGCAAGTCATTTAACCTCCATTGCCTAGCCCTTACCATACTTCTGCTTTGGAACCAATACACAGTACTGATTCAAATATGGAAGGTAAAGGATTAAAAAAAGATAGAAAGAACCTGCTGAGATAAGCTAGTTTCAATTCTGAATTTAGGTTAGCATGTATGATTATGTTTCTTTAATTTAAAAAAAAAAACCGTGATTTCATCAGTGTGGGTACAGACTCTATTAATGTGCATAACAACCCACCACCCCTAAGGTTTAGTTTCCTGAATAACTGTGTTCCATATCCAAACTATCACCTGACAGCCAACATTCTAGTGGTAAGCCTCTCATTCATTAATAAGGTAGATATTTCCCTTATTAAAAGCTTACTTAAATGTTGTTTGCTTCCAAGATATCACAGTAAGGAACAACATTAAAAAACACTGTCTTGTCTTTAAAAATAACAATTAAGTTGAAGAATGGAAGACTATACAGAAAATGAACTTTATTAATTCAATGAGACCACCAAATATTACCCCACTGATATCAGTGACATGTGAAAACATATTTGAAATCTTTTTTTTTAACTGTAGGGGAGAAAAGGAAGTTAGGAAGTCATCCTCTTTTCTCCTTACCTGAAATGGAAGTTCTAGAAGATGGCAAGGAATTTCCATTAAAAGGTCTAGGCTTACATGAGACCTATTACCATAATCTACAAAAAAGACCTAGACAATAAAGAATCAGAAAAAGAAGAGTAGATAGAAATAAAATCATTAAAAAAACTATAATTCAAGATAAAAAATAAAATGTATGATGATAATACTGTATTACTGACAATAGTAATTCAATGACTAAATATTACAGAACCCTAAACTGAACAGCTTCTTTTACAGAGCCACCAAGAACTACCAATCTAATATCATTAACATTAACTGTTTTACAACTAACTTTTGCCTTTTACATTTACCACAAAATCTTTTTTCCAATGTCAAAATCTTGTCTCATTTACCTGTTGGTGATGATCTATTAGTGAATAACATACCTCAGCAGAATTTCCAGAAACATATAGGATTTGAGCTCTAAAGTAGGTTTCTTTATTCAAATTAGCAAATGGTGCCAGACAAACTAAATCAGGATATGGACGAATTGGCAAAGGTACCAATTTCATCTGGTTAATTTCAACTGTTAGCTTTTTCAGAATATTTGTATTCTTTTCATCAATCCTATAACCCCAGAAGTGTCCAACTTCTACAACCTTAAAAAATAAAAGGAAAGAAATTTGAAAAAGATTTTTATACTCAACCAAGAGTTCAAAAGGGCTTAAAATCACAAAATTTCACATACTACTCCTTTATTATCCCAACTAAATTGAAATTTTAAAAGTTCCAAATATAAAAAATGAAAATGCCTGTGCACTACTAGTTTAACTAATTATCAGCTTCATTGACAAGTTTATTATTTTATGATTAAAAACCAAATAGACAATCATAAAGGGAAGCAGTTGAATATTTGGAAGAATTTACACCAATGAAATAACATTATCCTTTAAAATAATATTAGAGTATCCTACATTACTTTACTTATCAATCACTGTCAAATATAAGTAGAATTTATAGAGTTCCTAATAAAACATATACTTTTCAAATACAGTTGATTCAATTTAAAGAGAAATTATATATTCCTTAGTTAAATTCATACCTCAGTGACATCAATGGTTAAGAGTAGGCTAGTGATGGCTTGTGACTGCTCTAGAGCATCTAATGAAATCTGCATGGTATCAATTGTCTGCTTCTGGAAGTCAACGTTTACTCTAAATAAGGACACAACTTGTTTTAGTATTACACAAGACAACTTGATATGCTTTAAATTATTGTTATAATCTACACACATAATTTTGAAATTTAATACTTATCTTTTCCACATTGCAACTTTCCCTACTACAATTTTGATTTATTGCTAGTCAGCATAAAAAATTAAACGGAATTTGAGGGAAGTTTTGTGGAAGCCACAGACAATACATGAAAGTCAACAGACAACACTGAAAAAGTTTAGAAACTCAGAAATGAATTAAAAATAGGGATAGTGTTGAATAATATCAATAAAGCTGATCTTTTTTTTGGTGTTCTATTTTTTTTCTTTAAAAATTTTTTTATTTAGAATATTTTCCCAAGGTTACATGATTGATGATCCTCACCTCCTTCCCTCCCCGCTCCTGGAGCTGACAAGCAATTCCACTGGGTTACATGTATCATTGTTCAAAGCCTATTTTCATGTTATTCATATTTGCAGTAGAGTGATCTTTTAACATCAAAACTCCAATCAATATCTCTATTGAAATACATGATCGATGATGTTTTTCTTTGACATTTCTATTCCCACAGTTCTTTCTCTGAATGTGGATCACGTTCTTTCTCATAAGTCCCTCAGAATTATCCTGGATCACTGCATTGCTGCTAGTACAAAAGCCTATTACTACATTCAATTGTGTCATAGCATACAATGTTCTCCTGGTTCTGCTCCTTTCACTCTTCATCAATTCCTGGAGGTCTTTCCAGTTGACACAGAAATCCTCTAGTTCATTATTCCTTTCAGCACAATAATATTCCATCACCATCAGATACCACAATTTGTTCAGCCACTCCCCAATTGATGGACACCCCCTTGTTTTCCAATTTTTTGCCACCACAAAGAGTGCAGCTATAAATTTTTTTGTACAAGTCTTTTCCCTTATTATCTCTTTAGGGTACAAACCCAGCAGTGGGTTGGCTGGGTCAAAGGGTAGGCATTCTTTTTTTTTTTAAACATTTATTAATATTTATTTTTAAGAAAAGATAACATGGTTACAT
This sequence comes from Gracilinanus agilis, assembly GCF_016433145.1. Classification (NCBI taxonomy): domain Eukaryota; kingdom Metazoa; phylum Chordata; class Mammalia; order Didelphimorphia; family Didelphidae; genus Gracilinanus; species Gracilinanus agilis. Next base: position 422,335,498 of record NC_058131.1, on the reverse strand, counting down.
AATTCATGCTCTTACTTTCCCCTTCACCCCCCGAGCACCCCCGCCATGGCTGATGTGTATTTCCACTGATTTTAACATGTGTCATTGCAATCAAGACCTATTTCCAAATTGTTGACAGTTCATTGGTGTGGTAGTTTCCCCAAACATGTCTGCCTCAACTCATGTGTTCAAGCAGTTATTTTTCTTCTGTTTCCACTCCTGTAGTTCTTCCTCTGAATGTGGGTAGCGTTCTTTTCCATAAGTAATGCCTCAGAAGTAGGCATTCTTTTAAAGCCCTTTGCACATAGTTCCAAACTGCCCGATAGTTTACTTCTTCGTCTTCTTCTTTTTTTTTTTTTTTTTTTTTTTTTTTTTTAATTTTAAACCCTTAACTTCTGTGTATTGACTTATAGGTGGAAGAGTGGTAAGGGTAGGCAATGGGGGTCAAGTGACTTGCCCAGGGTCACATAGCTGGGAAGTGTCTGAGGCCGGATTTGAACCTAGGACCTCCCGTCTCTAGGCCTGACTCTCAATCCACTGAGCTACCCAGCTGCCCCCTAACCAATAGTTTACTTCTTAATAGCATAAACATATACAGTTTCTTATACTGCAAACAACTCATAAAAGAAAAATAAAAAAAATTCAGATTTCTTCTCTGATGGGAAGAGAGGGCCAAAAATTTTTACAGATTTTCCAGATGGCAGGGACACTGCATCCTTAATCCCTTGATGTGGAAGGGATAGTGTAATACCATCTTAATTGAATGTTACATATTAATACTAAATACTAAAAAATATGGTATTTGAAATACTATTTAAATTTTAATTTCCTTGTCAAATTGGCAAGGAAAAATCATAAAAATCTAAATAATTGCTTCTAGAGCACAGTTGCAAGACATAAGTAAATTATTTTCAACAATCAAAACAACAAGAAACTCATGTGTGGGAATTAAAAAAAAAGATACATGAAATTCAACAGTTAAGATAACTGGTCCACAGCAGGAGAATCTAAGCTGCATGAATATTATCTTGTGAAATGAAATTCTTTTTTTTTTAAGTAACCCTTAACTTCTGTGTATTGGCTCCTTGGTGGAAGAGTGGTAAGGGTGGGCAATGGGGGTCAAGTGACTTGCCCAGGGTCACACAGCTGGGAAGTGTCTGAGGCCAGATTTGAACCTAGGACCTCCCGTCTCTAGGCCTGACTCTCAATCCACTGAGCTACCCCAGCTGCCCTGTGAAATGAAATTCTTAAAATGAAAAATAAATTTCTACTGATTATGTCCTTTTCTAATATTGTCTACTTTAGTCAGAGTGTAAATCAATTAGATTTCAGATAAAGATTACTCTTAAAATAGGTGATTGTTCTATGACTAAAACTAATTATTAATGGTGATTGTTATGCTTCTGGTGCATAAAAAGCATCAAATCTAGAGTTTGAAGGGACCCTGGTGACTATCTATTCCAGTCCCAATCTTTTTACATGAAAGAAAACTGGGGCTCAGAGTTATAAAAATATTTCAGTTAGCAGATTTGTCCTTCAAATCTAGTGATCCCAAATATATTAGATTAAGAACTCCAGAATATGACAGACTTCATACTTACTGAAAAACAGTTAAATTGGGGTTAGATAGATTTTTTAAAATCAAGGAAACGTCTGATGGGCCTTAAATCTTCCTTACATTTTGTGTTCCCAGTGATGTTGACCTTCTTGCTGTTCCTGCATGAGGCACTCCCCTATCCCTGGAATACTCTTCTTCCTCATTTCTACCTCTAGGTTCTCTTGAATTCTCTCAAGTCTTAGCTTCCCACAAGATGCTTTTCCCAATTCCCCTTAATGCTAGTGCCTTCCCTTTGATGATTACCTCCAGTTTATCTAGTTTATATCTTATTTGTACAGTTTTTTTGCCTATTGTCTCATCCATTAGACTATGCTCTTTAAGAAAAAAGGCTGTCTTTCTCCCTTTATGTCCAGTGCTTGGAATGTAGTATGCACTCAATAAACGTTAAGTTGAATGACAGAACTACAGAAATCCTCTAGTTCACTGACTGATTCTCTATGGTCGACTTGTGAATGTATGGGGAAGATGTAGGCTTGAGATCTGTGCCAGTAGAGTACCCAGAACACCAAGACCATAAAGCTCTTAAAATATCTGGTCCCCAAATCACAGTCATTGCAATCTTGATTAGATTTTAAGAGTTCCAATCTTATTTGTTATGAAACTTCTAATAAAATTCTCTTCCAAGATTTTACCTTGGCTTATTGATGAATTGGAAGAGACCTCAGAAGCCATCTAGATGAGCCTATACTCAAAAGGAAATTCCCATTCTAACATACCTGATGAGTGGTCAAAATCTCTGCCCAAAATCTCCAAGGAGGGAAGACACATTTTTAAAAGTACAGGCATTTCTACAGCTTTAACTGTTAGTAGTTCTTCTGGAAATCAAGCCTAAATTTTTCTTTTTGCAAACTTTATTGCTACTTTTCCACAGGATAGTACTTCCAAAACTTGAACACACCTTGTCTACATTCTTTTTCTTTTTTTTAAAACTCCTTCCCTTCTCTCTTAGAATCAATACTATGTATTAGTTCCAAGGCAGAAAGAGTAGAAAAGGCTAGGCAATGAGGGTTAAGTAATTTGTCCAGGTGTGGGAAGCCAATAAGAGAAACAGCCCCAAATGGATAAAAATCAGAGATTCCTCTTTTGACCCCTTTTGTCATCTACACCTTTTCTTGTTGAAAAGTATTGTGGCCTTGTTGGAAAACTTTGGGTTCCTAGCAAACCAGAAGTCAAGAGGTTAACATTCTCTCCTTTGGTCAAAAATACAACTGTTTTTGTTTCAAAAGTAGCTCAGACAGCCAAGGTCAAATCTAGACAAAATCTCCTCCAGTAGGGGCTATTCGCCCCTGAGAAAGTATTCCCAGACTCAGCTTACAGATAACGGGGCAGCCAAAATTCAGCCTTGGCCTTTTTCTATTTTGAAGCCAATGAAACTTTTTGCGTTTTGATGTGACATAATTTGTAATTTCTGTGCAACTGCGAACTCTCTTTGTGCTTTCATGTGTAATGTGTTTTGTATACATTATATAATAAAATCCCAAGCTCATTGGCAGAGATGCAGCAGCAGCATGAGCTGATAGAAAGATCTCCCACGATCCAGTACTTTCTTATCAACTAAGTCATCATTATCAGATTATCTGGAGATGATAAATAGATTTCGACACCCAGGGTCACACAGCTAAAAAGTGTTTCTGAGGCCACATTTGAACGCAGGATCTCCTATCTTCAGGCCTCACTGTCTATCCACTGAGCCACTTAGCTGATCCTTGAACACAATTTATAATGTGCCTCCTGAGTCTTTTTTTTTCTTTCTGGTTAAACATTTTTATTTCATTTCAATGAATCTCATAAAACAAACTCAAGGCTTTTTACTATCCTGGCTATGTGGTGATCTGGATGCTCTCTAGCTTTTAAATTCATTTACTTAATAAAATGGCAGTCAGAATTAAACACAATCCTCCAGATTAGGTATGACCAGATTAGAGAAGACAGGAAGTTATCTCCTCCTTATTCCTAGAAGCCATGCTTTCCTTAATTCAGCTCAAGATCTAATTAGCTTTTATGTCTATGCATTACACAGATGATTCCTATTGAACTTCCAAGTCTACCAAAATCTCAAGATCTCAAGACAATCTGTGACCTAATCATGTGTCTCCATCTTGTAACTGGGAAACATTTTTTGGGGAGGTGGTGGGGTGGAGGGGACATTTTTTAAAGCTTAGTAAGACCAGGATGTTATGAGGTTAAAATGAGATCATGGATATAAAAATCTTTGCAAACCTTAAAGTACTATATAAATGTTAGTAATTATTATTACTAGCCTCAAGTCTGGTAATGACTACATTTCTTGCATTCCTGCTGATCTCAAAAATTTTTTATAGAATATAAGAGTGTGCTGGTAGATGTTTAACAATGAACAAAACAATAATGTCATTTCTGAGATATTCATGCTCACATTGAAAAATAAACGGGATCCCAAAGCTTGTTAGAGTTGGCGCTAGTACACCTCTGGATAAGCATTTATACTTAACTCTTTTGAAATCCGTCTTAGATTCAGTGCAAAAAAGCTGCAGTCTGGCAAGTTCTGACTCTGTTATTCAGTGTATAGTGTATTCAGGACTCTGTGTCATCCATAAATTTCATAACCATTTATGCCTTTATTCAAGTCATTAGAGAATATGTTAAATAGCACAGGGACAAACACAGATCCCTGGGAGCATTCTACTATCAATCGCCTTCCACTCTGATATTGATACATTAATGACTATTCTTCTAGATCAGCCACTGAATCAGTTCTAAACCCATTTAATTGCAATCTACCTCTTTGCATCTGTTCCATAAGGACTGATATAATATCTGTAGCATTCTCATTATCTACCAGTTGAGTGGCTTTGTTTAAAAAAAAAAAAGGAAATGAACTTTGGAGGGAGAGGAACTTTGAGGTTTTCAAAGTGCACTCTTCACAACAACCCTCTAATCCAAGTAGTTCAAAGTATAATATTATCCTCGTTTTACAAATGGAGAAACTAAATCAGAAGTCAAACCTAGACCTTCTGACTTAAAAGTTATCACTAGATCATGATGACCCCTGTTAAAATTTTCTCTCACTGCATAGCAAGAAGCAACAAAGAATCATTCTTCTAATTGGTTAAAGAAATAATCATGATCAACTGGATCATCATGATAAACATTATGAATACTTAGAAGTAAGTTTAAACCAGGCAGCTTCAAAGAAACTTGAGGGTTTCCCTCCAAAAAATAACCTTTTGTGAGCTCTGCATGTGCATTCAAAAAAGTTTAAAGAGCTCAAGGTCAAAAATTGGGTTAACCTCAACTGATACCAGAACACAGGACTTGGAACAGTAAGAAGCTTCAGAGATTATCTCATACAATTCCCTTCAGTTAAGGAAATTGGAGTCCAAAGAAATAACATATTGAATTCTAATTCAGATCCTCTCTGACTCTGAAATAGAATACCCTATCCATTATATCACACAACAAATAAAATCAGAAAATTAACAAGCTGAACAAAGAAAAGTGCTTCATTGCCTGTCACCATTTTCTGGAAATACCTTGTATTCCTCAGCTTTGTAACTGTGCCTCCTTGCACCTTCCCTTCAATTTCTTCACCAGCATGAACACTGAGTTCAAGTGGAACTTTTAGCTGAGACATCTTAATTGCCATATATACAGCAGGGAGAGTTTTAAATCTTTCTGTTGGATTGCGAGAAAATTCCACAAATGCCCTGTTGCCACACAAAAAAAAGAAATAATTATTTATTTTAAAAAAGTATTAACTGCATGTACTAATATCATTCCAGATTACTTAACTAGTTCCTGATAAATCTTTCCTTTAGAAATTCACAGGAACTATTCCTTCTACAAGTCACCAGAATCATGTAGTGAAGGGGGTAAAGGGGGCTGATTAAAAGAGTAAAAGAAAATGCATGTGCAAGAACACCTTATTATTGCATGTTAACTTTTGTACATTTTTCTGCTTTATGCATTCTATGTTTCTGGAAGATAAGGCACATATCTAAATTGAGTTACAGTTTCTATAGCAATTTTCACCTCCATTACTTCATTACAACACATCTTTGCAGGAACACAGTAGTTTTTGTTAACAACATTTGAGACAGCTGAGAAAACTGTCTCGGAAAAAGTTAATGACCTCCTCCTCAGGTAAATGCTAGGCTCAGGACCGGAAACCCTATGTGTTTTAGTTGGTTTGTTTTTGTTTTGCATTCAAGTTTTTTTCCAGTATAATTACACTTACTTTCTAAAAATAAAAACTAAAAAAAAAAACAAAACTTAAAGGGATAAAAATTTTAGGGCTTGTTTTTTAAAAAATAGGCAATCAGGATTAAGTGACTTCCCCAGAGTCACACAGCTAAGAAGTGTCTGAGGCCAGAAGATATTAATCTAGGACCTTCTGACTCCAGGCCTGCTGTCACCCAGTGAGCTACCAACCCGCCCCCAATAGTTAATGTTAAAGAGAAATCATCTAGTTACACCTTTTCCTATTACAAATCAGAAAATTAGTGCAATGGGAGAGGAAATGATCTGCTCAGTATCTCAATAATATATTTACATTAGAAAAAGTGAGGAATAAGAGAGTTGCATTTATATTGAATCCAACTTATCTTTTTCTTTATGGGAAATTGTAACCTAAGGGAAACTATGATACACAGACAGGACATTTAGATTATGTTAGTGAAAATATAATCAGTAAGTTAGACTAATATTTCTAAACATAAAAGGTCTTGACTTCTAAGGGCCCAATTAGCTCTAAACCTATGATTGTGAATAGACTAAATTAATGCTCATTAATTAACACATATCTTCTTGTACAAGAAAAAGTATTCACATAACCTGCAAGGATATGGTAAAAAGAACATTGAAGTCCCCAAAGAAAATCACAACCTCTCTGGGACTCAGTTTTCTTATACACCAAATGAAGATAAATCATAAATTCCTGCACTACATATGTATGGTTAATGTTTTACCTCATGTCCCATGAGAGAGAGATGACTTGCTGAACACAAGTGAAGGAAGGCTTTCTGTGAGAGCAAAACATCATTTATGTAATTCTGAGCTTTGCTTGATTCTTTTGTTCATGAACGAAGTTGCTGATTTAGTCTCACAGAAACCTCTGACTTTAGAAACAGATTCTGCTGAGACCATGTCCTAAAGAAGTTTTGCAACTGAAGTTCCCAGTAACAGCCTTTGCTATTAAAATGAGATTTTTATTTAGGTGAGCTTTGAATATTGTAATTACTAGTAATTTATATTTCCATTCCACTTAAAAAAAAAGAATGTAGGTAAAAATAATAAATAGTTATCTTGTAATTCTCATACTCTTGGGCCATATTCTCAGGGTAGCACTTTTGGTATTCCTTATAAAGCCAGCTGATAGTCTAGGGCAGTGATGGCAAACCTTTTAGAGACCGAGTGCCCAAACTGCATCACTCAGCCCTATCCCCACCCCCTTATCCTAGACAGTGGAGGGAGGAATCACTCCCACTGGGCTGCTAGGCAGAGGTGTATATCATGTGAGAAATGTCCTCAGGTGCATAGAGAGGGGGAGGGGAACAGCCCCCTCTGGCTTATGTGCCACAGGTTCCCCAACACAGGTCTATGGTGACGATTTTCTCAAAGACCCCTAGACTCTGCCCTGATCAGAACATATCTGGAGTCCATTCCAGATGCATGACCAAAAATCATGCAGAAAAGCAAACGAAATAGTCAGGGCCTTGAAACCATTTTATATAACAAAATGGTACCTGAATTATGCCTAGTTATAGGTAGGTGGGAGAAGACCCAGAGCGTGGAACATGATAGTTGTTTTCATGTATTTGAATACGTGTCATATTTTAATTAATTACAACAGTAATTATGACAGCTAATATTTGTCTAGCACTTTAAGGTATGCAATGAACTTTTACCTAATTTGATCATCACAACAATCCTATGAGTTAAGAAATATTATGTTTATTTTACAGAGAAAGAAACTGAGGCTAAGTGAGGCTAACTGAGCTGAAATGACTTGCTCGAGGTCAGGCCTTAAGTAAGGCAACAAAAGTATACAAGGCAAAATTTGAACTCATATCTTTATGAATCCAAATGGGATCTCTATACACTATACTACTATCTGTGTAAGAATTATGTAGCTTTGTTTCCCTTGATCACAGAAAACAGATCTAGGAACTAATAGATAGAAGTTATAAAGATTAGGTTTAATTTTAGAAAAGTATTGCTAACAAGCTATAAAAGGAGAATGGATTTGCTCAAAAAAACAATACATTCTTTGCTCTGGTCTTCAGGCTAAATGAATGGATGATTACTAGCTGGGTAAGCTTTAGAAAGGATTCTTGTTCAGGTAGAAGCTGGACTAGATTGCCTTGGTTTCTTTCAATTCTGAGATTTTGTGATCATTTTTGAGATAAAGGGACTATAGAAATCATCTAGTCCAACACCTTCATTTTACAATTAAGAAAACTAAGACCCAGGGAAGTGAAAAGATTTGCCCAAGGTCATATATCATATCAGTGGTAAAAGTATGACTTGAATTCAGTTCTGAGTGCCAAGCCCAATGATCTTTCTAACAATGATGACTCCCATTTGGTAATCTCTAAGTGCTATACTGGTGTCAGGAATTAAAACTCACCAATAAAATGAGACTAAAATTACCTTTCCTTCTCAGGTGTTCAAAACATACATATGACACTATTCTGCCAAAGAAGCAACAACCTCTTAGAAACTGAAACTAAGTTTGAGTCACTCTTTAAGGCAGTAGATTACCTTGTACTGACCCACTCTAGATTGAAATCTATAGAATCTATTACTGATCATTCTTCCTCCTCAAGTTCTTCAACCCAAGCTTCCCACTGGGGTAGGGACTGCACTAAGGGTGTGACCTCTCTACCATTCTTTTCAGCTTCCTTTTATGCACTGTCTTTCATTTTCAGAATATAAACTTCTTGATACCTGGGACTATCTTTCTTTCTATGTGTATTTGTATTCCCAGTGCTTACTCATCCAAGAGCTTGGCATATAATAAACACTTAATAAATGTTTGTTATCTATCACTAGCAGTGGACAGAAATTATTGAGTCTAAAAAGGTAGCAGTTTTTGTCTCAAAATTGCTCAAAGGATGGTCAGGTTATCCAAGATTGTGAGTGAAAAAATAAGTAGTTGCTAGTTCCCTAGTAAAAGGAATGATAGTTTATTTAAAAAAAAAAAAAACCAAAATCATGTATACTAGTATGTATATATATAAATATTCTATGTAAGTTTAATGCATAGGGGTATATATTCTTCCTCCTCCCACCATTATATGATAGTATCAGTGAACCTTTTATGTTTTCCTACATAATTAATACAATATTCATATGTAACTATGAATGATAAAATGTAAGTCATATATAATTATGAATGACAAAAATAAAATGCTACTTACTTTGTACCATCAAATACAATGGATTTTACTTGACCACACTGCCTGAAGAGAGACTGAAGTTGTTTGTAGTAAATAAATCCATAGGGAGGAATGTGCTTCAGCTGTTAAAAACAAATGACAACTTCCTTTTAAAATTACCAAGCAGAGTTCTCCATTTAATAATTCATAAACATTTATTAAAGACCTACTATGTGCAAAAAACATGATATTAAATATTTAAAGAATTTAAAAATTAATTAAGAGGGGGCAAGTAGTATAGTATATGGATAGAGAGTCAGACTTAGATTTGGAATGGAGTTTGATTCAAATGTGGCCTCAGACATTTCCTGTGTGACAAGTGACCGGGTGTGATAACTTAATCCTGATATCCAGCCCTTACCACTCTTCTGGCTTCAAACTGATACTTAGTATTAACTCTAAGATAGAAGGTAAGAGTTTAAAAAATTAAGTTTGTTCTTAGTTTCCATGAGTTAAAGTTTATTTAGTGCAATAGTAGCCTTTATATAATTAAGTTTCAAATTGCAAATCAACCATTTAAAAATAGCTTTGAAATAATTGAGGTAAGCAAAAACACATTTCTTAAGTTACATTTACAATCAGGGAAGATTGGTGGAAGTTCTGAATGAAAAAAGTTTTCAAAATTCTCTTTGAATTTACAGTACTTAAATGAGAAAAGAAAATGTACATAAGGGATTGTAATGCACTTTTGACATTGCTTAATGGGTCACTTTAAATCTTTGGTAAGATAGTTTTATAAATTTTAAACCTTTTTCACTAAATAAATGTAGTATTGGTACTTTAATTAATGCTATTAATATGCCTAGATGACATTTCTAGCCTAGATTTCTTATTATCTTCACATTTACGCTAATGCATATAAACAGCTCAAAATAATAAATAATCCAAAGAGCAGTATTATATAACTCCCATCACTAAGTAATCTACTTTTCTGAACAATTCTTAATCAGAAAACTATTTTTAGTTAGACTGATAAAATGGAAGAATTTTTTAACTAACATGCAATAAAAAATTGTTTACTATTTTCTAAACCCTTACTTTCTGACTTAGAATTTATTAAGTATTGGTGGCAAGGCAGAGAGAGGTAAGGGCTAGGCAATAAGGGTTAAGTGGCTTGCCCAAGGTCACACAGTAGGAAGCATCCAATGGCACATTTAAATCCAGGATGTCCCTTCTCTAGGCCTAGCTCCCAATCCACTGAGCTACCGCCTCTCTGTTATTTTTTAAATAATAAGCTGTCATATAAAAGAAGACTACTATTCAAATCCCTCAGTGGTTTCTTTTCTCCAAGCCCAATAATTTCAGATCCTTTAACTTTTATCATATTTTACTGTATCCTTCTTCTAGTTCCCTAGTTCCCCTTTAATTTTGTAAGGTCATAACTGGCCCAAACTCCAAGTACTACATAAATGAAATGTCAAACATCTAAATAATGACATATAAAGGGGGTAGAGGTGGGGAATCTTAGCAAAAGTTGGGCAGAAGAATCTTAAAATTTGGTTTTAAAATTTGGGGGGGTTCTAGTCCCATCCCAATTAATGTAATCAAAGCCTAGATACCTCAACTAAACCAATCAATGAAAAGTCTAATCTAAGTGTAAATTTTCCATTGCCTAACCAGAAGCAGATTCTCACTTTTCACTTACCTACTTCCACAAAAATCTCAAATTTCCACCAAATAATGACCAAGAAACCCAATACGAAACTACAGTAAGTTACTTCTGCCATCCCAGATCTACAAAAACAGGAGCAACAGAAGGATGCAGAGTAGCAACCAAGATGGTGAGAGGCCTTGAAACAATGCTCACCAGGACCAGCTTCACCACATTAGCTGGAAGACAGTGGGCAACAGGAGAAAAGGTAGCCAGCAAAGCCAGAGCCAACATGTTGTCACCCAGTATAACCAGCAAGGGGCCAGAGAAATAAAAAGCTTATAAGACTGCTAGAGCAAGCAAGAGTCAAGGGCTTCCAAAGAAAATCCGAAAGCCCCAGGATAGAAACCTTGGAAGCCCCAAGAAGGCACAGCAGCATTCAGAACAGTACAGTCCAGACCCATGGACTCTGAGGCACTCTATTCCAAGATGCTATGAGGGGTCCTCAAGATTCAAGACTCAATCCTGAGGACCCAAAGGGGTATAATACTGTGTGGTGGAAGTCAGCACAAGAACTCAGGTAAGAATCTATCCAACAGTACAGAAGGGGGCAGAGCCAGGCACTAGTTCAAAGCCTCAATTCAGAAACTAAAGCAGGAGAGATAGCAATGCCAACCAGTATTAAAAAAGAACTGTAGATATAGAAATCCCTGAAAAAGAAGTAATTGCCTAAAAATGGTATGTGATCATACAAAGGAAAAAATGGCTTTCCCCAAAAGATAATGTTAATACTTAGGAAAAAAATGAACCGAGACAAACAATTGAAACAAAAGCAATGAGGGAGAATTTAGAGAGAATTTAGAAGAGAAGGTGATGAAATTTATCCAAGAAATAAACATCCAGAAAATTAGAATAGACCAAATAGAAAACAATGACTTCATGATATAGCAATAAGTAGTATGTGTGGGCAGAATTTAGTCAGTTATCAGCTTCTGGGGAACCTTAAACTTTTGAGTGCCATGCAAGTTATGGGACTGCTCTTGAGAGGGTAAGCACGTGTACGTTATTGCATCAAAATTCCCAAACATAATTTCTTAATGCCTTCTTCTAGGGCCAGAATATGCACAAAAGGGATGATGCTAGGGTCCAAACCAGCAAATATGAAACAGATAAATAAGCTCCAAAGCACAGCCTCTTTTCTCATTTATCATAAAGCCAAGAATCATACCTAAATGTTTGAGAAAGCATATCAATACTCTACACTAGTAGCTTTACAGTAAAGTTTTTCTTGAATAGAAAAGATCCCATCCTACAAGACTAAGTGTATATTGAAGGATACTTTTGATATTAACATACCACTACAGTTGTTTTGGGGTCTTTGCCAGCAAGCTCCCTTATTGCCATTTCTTCATCAGGTTGTCCAAAAGTAAAGTAATTTGGGTAGAAAGCACCAGCCAACACAACCTAAAATAAAATAGATTTCCTTTTGTCAAACAGAAGAAATATAATGACAGTAAACTAGAATTTCCTAATCTATTCCTTGAATTTTATAAATATCGAGTTTAGAACTTTTACCACTGAACCAAAGCTTCATATTTCATAATTTAAGGTGATTAACATTCTTTGCTTTTAAGACAGATGAATTATCAAAGTGAGTTGTAACAGAATACAATATCAACTATATATATATAAAATATCTTTCCTTAGAGCTTAGGGCATCTTAGTGTGAATTAGTTTTAGAAAACAAGAGAGATAACAATAGCAAATGGTTTGGACAATTCTGTACCTAGAGGTACCCATACTGCATTTCTCTCCACATTCCCACCTTAGATCAATAAATGCTATCAAGAAGGGACCTTCTCTTTCTCCAAAATAGACTACACCACAAGAATAAAGCTTCCTCCATTCATTTCTTCTTTTTTTCTGGCTCATTTTTTAAAATTTTTAATCATTTATTAATATTCATTTTTAACATGGTTACATGATTCATGCTCCTACTTTCCCCTTGCCCCCCCACCCATGGCCAACGCACATTTCCACTGGTTTTATCACGTGTCCTTGTTCAAGACCTATTTCCAAATTGTTGTTAGTTGCATTGGTGTGGTAGTTTCGCGTCCATATCCCCAATCATGTCCTCCTCAGCCCATGTGTTCAAGCATTTGTTTTTCTTATATGTTTCCTCTCCTGCAGATCTTCCTCTGAGTGTGGGTAGCGTTCTTTACCATAAATCCCTCAGAGCTTTCCTGTGTCATTGCATTGCTACTGGTACAGAGGTCCATTTCATTCGATTTTACCACAGTATATCAGTCTCTGTGTACAATGTTCTTCTGGCTCTGTTCCTTTCACTCTGCATCAGTTCCTGGAGGTCTTTCCAGTTGACATGGAACTCCTCTAGTTTATTATTCCTTTTAGCACAATAGTATTCCATCACCAGCATATACCACAGTTTGTTCAGCCATTCCCCAATTGAAGGACATACCCTCCTTTTCCAGTTCTTTGCCACCACAAAAAGCACAGCTATAAATATTTTCGTACAAGTCTGTTTATCTATGATCTCTTTGGGGTACAAACCCAACAATGGTATGGCTGGATCAAAGGGCAGGCATTCTTTTATAGCCCTTTGAACATAGTTCCAAATTGCCAGCCAGAATGGTTGGATCAGTTCACAACTCCACCAGCAATGCATTAGTGTCCCAGTTTTGCCACATCCCCTCCAGCATTCATTACTCTCCCCTTCTTTCATTTTAGCCAATCTGCTAGGTGTGAGGTGATACCTCAGAATTGTTTTGATTTGCATTTCTCTAATTATTAGAGATTTAGAGCACTTTCTCATGTGCTTATTGATACTTTTGATTTCTTTACCTGAAAATTGCCTATTCATGTCTCTTGCCCATTTATCAATTGGGGAATGGCTTGATTTTTTATATAATTGATTTAACTCCTTGTATATTTGAGTAATTAGATCCCTGTCAGAGTTTTTTGTTATAAAGATTTTTTCCCAATTTGTTGTTTCCCTTCTGCTTTTGACTGCATTGTTTTTGTTTGTACAAAATCTTTTTAGCTTAATATAATCAAAACCATTTAACCTCCATTCATTTCTAAGAAGCAATTTCAAAAGATTGCCACCTTTAAGATATTTCTAACTAATTTAAATTTGTATAATTCTCATTCAAGGCTTTCCCTTTGAAGGCAAACCCTAAGCTTGGCCTAACTAGCAAATGCACTTTTTGTGCCAAATTGCCAAATTCCTAGATAGCAACCCCTTGAATCCAAATTTTTAAAAAGATGCCAAAGGATACTCCTCACACATCAACAAATTACATTATTCTTTCAGAATATACATTCCAGTAACAACACATTTCCAAGGATCCCTTGTGGTCAAGCCTCCTTTATACTCTGGTACCTAACATCCTGCCCAATCCCACCCCCTGGAATTTCAGCATTTTTATAGATAGCAAAAGAGTATTTATTGTTCAAGTAGATACTAAGCACAATGACTCCTTCATTCATTATAAAAAATACTTTAAAAAAAAGAATTTGACAGGGAGATGGACAGGCAGGAAGATACAACTGCCCAATAGAAATGTCCCTGAAATTAATCATTCAACTACACATATGGAATATATGAGAGTTATGAAAGTTAATTTCCCTATTATAATGTAAGTTCTCTGAAAGCAAGACTGTTTTTGCCTATTTTGTATTCCAAAACTTAGCACAATGTGCTGACTCAGTTGTTGATTAGTTCTTACTGACCCGCAGCCTTTTCCAAAAGCTTTCCACATTTAGTCTCTTTTATGGTCATAGCTAAAGGCAGGAAAATAGATTAGCAGGTCTTGTAACAAATACCACAATAAGGAAAAAAGAGGGAGAGAGCTGGAACAAGATCCTAGACTATTTTATACCTCAGAAATCAGTAATCACTACAAATCAGAGTTTGAGTTATTGTCTAGACCAGTGATGGGCAAACTTTTTAAAGAAGGGGCCAAAGGAAAGGAAATGCTCACCTGTCAGTCTGTTTCTAAGGCAACTCTTTTGAAATTTCATTGTATTGTATCCTACTCATTATATTCGTCAGATTAGGAAGAGTGTCGTGTGCCAGGATAGAACATTTCAGGGATCCGCATCTGGCCCATGGGCCGTAGTTTGCCCATCACTGGTCTAGACTTAATTGTTCATGTAGATAAAACTTATATGTCTGTGTGTACGCAGATCTTTCCTTTGTTAAATATTTACTAGCACAACCCTATAAACATTACTTTAAATAAGTAGCAGCACAGTAGAAGGCTAAGGACCAGAGCTCTGTTGAATGTAGCTAAGAATGGTAAGAAGTAACAATTACACACTGATTGAAGGTTTGCAAAATGTTTTACAACTATTATCTCACTTGAGCCTCACAATATCCTGGGGAGAAGAAAAAAATGGGATGTCCAGCTGTTACAGCATACCTGCAGGATGAATCGCTGTTTATAGACATATTCATGGTCCATCACAGGTCTTTGAGTATCAACACACATGTTGAACTGCGTGATTCGATTTTTCAGTTCTTCATATAACTCAGCTACCTGAAAGAACAAGGTTATGTTTAAGAATACTGTTCTCTGAATTAAAATCCTTAAGATATACACTTGCAAAAAAATGGCTTAACACCAATGCAACTACCAACAATTTGGAAATTGGTCTTGATCAAGGACACATAACAAAACTAGTGGAAATGCGCATCAGCCAAGGGGGGAGGTGCGGGGGGGGGGTTGAAGGGGAAAGGTGGAGCATGAATCATGTAACCATGTTAAAAATGAATATTAATAAATGTTAAAAAAAATGTAACTGGGAAAATTTAATTGGGAAATATTTAACAAAATAAATCAACAGATACAGTTAAAAAAATGGCTTAAGTTCCCCCATCAAATTCAAAATCTTTAGATTAATCTTGTGCTAATGAATTCCATACATACAAACATGCATACATATATGTGCTAACATATATGCATATATATCCTATCCAAATTTGACTTCAGCAAATCCAGCAAAGAAAAATCTCTAACAAGTCACTATAGTAAAGACAAAATAAGCTTAGAAAAGAATTCTCAGGGAATTAAAAATACAGACAGAGATTACACAGAAAATAAAATATGGTAAAACATACATATATAATATACTATTGTATGGTTTGAATTATATGGTTGTCCTAAAATCTAGAGTTTGAAAATCTTTTGAAGGAATTTTAAGAGAAGACACTCGTCAGGAAGATGAATCTTTGGAAGAAGGTGCCATGGAGATAGATGCCTGGAGAAACCACACGCTGCATCA
Source organism: Gracilinanus agilis (assembly GCF_016433145.1). Taxonomy (NCBI): domain Eukaryota; kingdom Metazoa; phylum Chordata; class Mammalia; order Didelphimorphia; family Didelphidae; genus Gracilinanus; species Gracilinanus agilis. The sequence goes on along the minus strand of NC_058131.1, from coordinate 422,319,585 downwards.
AAAGATCCAGAATAAACTGAAGGGGGTTAAACACATTTATTCTGAATGTAAACTCTTATGCCAAAGGGGACTGTCCCCTAATTGTTTTTTTTTGTCAATGCATCTATTATTGTTTTTGTTTTCTTTCTTTATTTCACTCTTGTTCCCAGGTGGATATAATTTCCCCTTAGAAAAGGGCAATGTTTTTATACACCTTTAGTGGGAGAATCCTTAGATATACATTGGTGTTTTGAAATGATTCATTGGGGAGACTAGGCATGTTAATCTCCCAAGACCCTCAATTGAGGAAATTTCAACATACTTGTCTCCCAACAGAAACACAAGGGGGATTATGAGAGGGGAATTTGTATTTTTATTTGATCAATCAGAGATTTAAACTTCCCTTCCATTTGTTTTGAATTTGGGTCAATCAGCAGCCAGGGAATTGATTCCACAGGCACTGCCCCCTGGATGGTGCCAGGCTATTTGAGGAATTTTGATTGGTTCCTGGGGAGTGACATAAGAGAACTAATGGTGCAGTAAGGATTTATAAGAGGAGACCCGGAAGGAAGCTGGGGAGATTATTTTCTGAGGCTGAGATTCAGAGACACACTGAGTTGCTAGGCTCTGGATTATTAGGCTAGGAAATTTCACCTCCTTTTTATATTTCTCTCTTATTTTCTTTTCTTATTAATAAATTTAGCTATTAACAATTCTGTGACTTAAGGGTTAATTACAATTTTTGGCGACCACCTATTCTAACCATTACACTGTAATCTTCCCCACTGCTATCAAGTATGTATGCCCTCTTCTGTGTTAACTGATATTCCTTTAATATCTTCCAATTCAATGCAATTCATTAATACAGTTTTAAAATGACAGAACTATATGATAGTAAAATGTCTACTTTTGGGGAAATAGGTTTCTCTATCTTAACTGATATTCCTATAAAACCTTACAAGTTAACATAATTCATTTATATAAATTTAAAATTTAACCTAGAAGACAGTAAGATGATCTACATTAAGTGGAAATGGGTTCACAACTGGCCAAACATCAGCTATGCTACTCAGCTGCTTCTTTCTTTTAGGACAGAGGTTGTTAACCTGGGATCTATGAAGTTGTTTTGTAATCTCAGTGAAACAGCTTGTCAGCTCCAGGAGGGGGCGGGAGAGGGGAGGAAAAGAACATGAATCATGTAACCATGGAAAAATATTCTGAATAAATAAATTTAAATTTTAAAAAGTAAACATTTTATTCATCTCTAGATAAAAAGCTGACAGTGCAAATCAAAGTATTTTTTCTTTTCCCCCTTTTTTTGGGTTGGGGGAGACAAGGGAGGAAATGGTTAATGCGGAAATTTGAATTGCATGCTACATATTTGGAATGGGTTTGTTTTTCTTGACTTCTCAATGAATAGAAGTAGAGGAGTAGCAAGAATTCAGAAATGAAAATAATAAACAAAAAACATTTTCAAAAGAAATCTCTGCTAATTTTGGAAAGAATAGTCTCATTTACATAAAGAAATCAGGTGCCAGATTGCAAGGTGTGGAGAAATGAGTGTGAGGTGTAGAGGAAATGAGGAGAGTAAATAGTATGAGAAACACAATAAAAGAGAGGAGACATAACACAATAGCTTGAAGGAATGGTAGGGTCAAGAGCAAGATTAAAAATGGAGAATTCCTGAGCACTTTTTTTTTAAAGCAATAAGGAAAGTGTCAGTAGATAGGCAATGACTGAGAGAGAAGATAAACTTCTGTAGAGGATACAAGGCTTAGAGGTACAAATATAAGGGCTGACAACAATGGAGATAAACCACTTGTTGTGAGGAAGATTAGGTAGTAATTAATTAAGTATTAAGGATGTACCTAGCAGGAAGGTTGGAGCATTCTAAGATGGAATGAAGGAGCAGGAAGGTGCTTGTGCCCTGAGAGGGACCCCATTAAGGGTTGGCATCAAACTGTTGTTAGCCCTGGGAGATCTCAGAGTAGAGGACACCCTGCTTCCCGATTTCCCTGAGATCCTGTGTGGTGGTGGCATCTAGCAAAGAGGACAAAACCTACAGAGCAGCACCAAGAAGAGAAGTTTGGGATCTGGTGGACAGCATCTCAAGCACACTCTTTCTTCTTGGATATGTTGGACCACCTAAGCTTTTGCCATCCTGATCATCTGTGGATAACTGTGAGAAATCCCAAAGCCACCCTCAGCCCATAGCTGTGCTAGTCAAACCCTGGCTGGAACTAGGTCTGATGCAGCCTCCCAGAGACTCCATTACTGCTCCTTTGGCCCTGCCAGCTTAGATCACTAAGATTAGAATAGAGAAGTCCTCCCCTTGCCCTGTGGTTTTGTCATTAGGTTTTAAGTATAGAAATCCCTTTCCCACCTTTTAGTTACACATAATTAAACCAGTTAAACCCTTTTACCTTGCCTGCTTGTCTCTAGACTCTGGCCTAGGGGAAGCTGTGTGACAGTTAAGACCAACTGCCATTCCTGTGTTAATCCAGTAAACTCTGGTCTTTCCATCCTGGTCCAGTCTCTCCTACAACCAGTGTGTGTACCTACAACTATTTGGATTTATTGTAACATCCCTGGTGCCCTCCATTACCTATTTTCACACACTTCATCAAAGGCTGGAATAAAGGAGGGGGAAATATATGGGATGCTATCAGGGAGTCTTGAAGAATGGGGGGGAAGAGGGAGCTCACAGGAAATAGCCTCCATTTTCTCACTTAAATATGAGTTAACGCCCTCTCCTGAGGAAAAGGGAGAAGTGTGGGAAGCCCAGGGAGAGATGAGAAAGTTTGGAACAGTTGTCATGGGGACTATAATTGAACTAATCAAGGAATGATAAAAGAACTGCCTTGTTACCATGAGGACTCAATTCAAAGTCAATGATATAAATCTGCAGTGGACATTACTGGCATGGTAAGTTGATCCAACATCATTTGGCAGCACATGAATAGAAATCAAGGCAGATAATGGGTAATATAGGGCTGTGAGCAGCAACAGGGCAAGAAGACACGGGATTTGAGACTAGAGGATGACATATAGTTAAACTTATTCATTACATTATTCATTACATTAGAGTCCAAATTGGGAAGGAGGAAAAATGAAGCAGAAATCCAGGGAGGAATTAAAAGAGATCAATTTGGTAGAGAAAAGAGATCAAACCAGTCCTCTCCACACATACGCAGAGACTCTTATAGAGGCTCACAATGAAAGGTGTGGATAGCTCAGGAGCCCATGGAGCACCACCTGGTAGTCTGCAGATACTATACTCCTAGCAGCTCTTCAATCATTCCTCTTAGGATTAATAGGTAGCAAATGCTTGTAGGAATGGACACACATGCTTTACACTTAGAACTCAGTGCAGGGCAGAGAAGTCAAGAGGCCTCAGTTAAACTCTGAACTAATCTTGGGCCAGTAACTCCATTTCTCTGGTTGTTCACTTCCTCATTTTCACCTGTAACATGAAGGGTTTGAACTTAATAAGCTCTAAGGTCTCTACCAGCTCTAACATTTCATGAATATGAACTCCTGTATTGTTCTTATATTATTAGTTAACCAAGTCAAAAGTTGTTTTTTTTTTAACAATTAGATCATAAGCTATTTTGAGCTCAAAGATCATTACCTAGGTTTCTCTGAATCATCTACAATGTCTCGAACACGGGTCCTAAAATATTTGAAGTTTGACTAATAAAAAACTATGTAAAAGGATATAGCATAAGTGAAAAATACTTACCTCTCTAATTCTCTTGATTTGAATATAATTTAACCGTCCCCAGTCAAGCTCATCCTTTAAAATTATACAAATGCAAAAGTCAGCAATAGCTAAAAAAGGTACCATAATTAAAATTTTACTTTTAAAATTTGTTTCAATCTATTTTTATATTTATTTAAGTTTATTTAATTTAATCTATTTTTAATTGATCCAGCAAATTTATTTTTATACCTGTTATGCTGACCAATGTCATTAATCCTTCTTCAGGTTAAAAAAAGAACTGTTTGTCCTAATGACCCAATTCTCCATGAAAGCAAAGATAAAATGTACTTTCATATGCACAATAAATTGTTTTTTCATTGTTCCAAAAAAATAGTGAAAGAATTTTCGATTGTATCTATGACTTCAGTGTTTTAACAATTGCCAGTGAAGAAACGTCATCTATCAACTTCATCGATCACTGTGCAACTAATATAGTCAGAAGAGTGACTGGCCCAGGTTCACACTACCAGGATATGTCAGGCAGGTCTTGAATCACGGTCTCCCTGACTCTAAGGAAATCTATGCATCACATCATTCTGTATCTCAGTGAAGGAGAACAGTTTAAAAACAAGGTCTAAAATTTGGGGAAAAAATATAGATTCTTTGATTTAATGGCAGGTGTTTACCACAAGATATGTAGATTTCCTGATACACTAGAACTAAATCAGTTGCCTGCCCTTGCAACCAAAATTTTATGGCATAAAATGATAAATCATAACCACAAGGGCCCATTTGGGACAATATCCTAAAGTAAATATACCACAGACAACAGGAATTTGGGATAACTTTAAATGAAGCTGGCTAGATTTTTATTTTATAGCATAATGGAAAGACTATTGGACTTCAGAGTTTGAGGATCTAAGTCCTGACTCTAATTTTTACTGTACAGCTTTAAGATTCAATTTTCTTATATCAAAAATAGGACTAGTAAGTATTTCTACTAAGTACTTCCAAGGGAGGCAGTTTGTCATAGTAGAGAGTAATGGATTTGAATTTAGGGACACCCAGATTAAAAAACCACCTCTGGCAATGATTGGCTGTGACTGTGGGTGACTCTGAGCCTCACTTTTACTCTCCAAGAATTTAAAACTATTTTGGATGCTCACATATTGATTAACAAGACTGGTGTGAGCTAAATGTTTTATAAAATTGTAAAGTCTACATAAATGTAAGCTACTATTATTGCCATTATCATAACTGTTATTGCCAGAACCTTTAGGACTACCCTTTAGCACCTAGCCCATCTCTCACATCTTAGGATTTTTGTGCCATCGTGTTCTGATTTAATGGATAAAAGAAGGACAAAAACCTTCTGGAATCCCCTCTTACATCATTCAAAGTAATATACAATAAAGCATACATGTACAATAAAATAACTCACCTTTGGATGCCGAAATTCTCCTCTTTGTCTGCAGGCCTGCCAAGTCTAAAAAATTTCCCACAGATTCAAACATTTCATTAGCTAATTGTACTGTGCACAAATTCTATACACAGTTTGACGAGAGAAAAAAGTTATATATAGTTCTTCAATTAACAAAAATATTGTGAAATTAAGAACATGTACTTTATGAAGTAAAAATGCAATTAATATTTTAATTAACTTTACAAATATTTTATTAATTTTAGCATCTTATGAGTTTAATGAATTTCTGTGACCAAAAAAATTAATTCTCTAACAACTGTTGATAAGCCTTTACATATTTAGATTAGGCTCAAGATAGCAGACATGAGCTGTTGCTAGGATCAAATCTGAAGCCCTTCTACCAGAGCCTGATCACCACTGGCATTACCTTTGAGAAAACAGGGTCAACTACCATGAGTTTTCACAAGTAAGATTTATGTTAAGTACTCACTGAATGAACTCCCACTGGGAAATCTGAAGCTTTATCCACTTAAGCAAAAGCTTTCAGATCAGAACTTTTTAGAGATAAAACTAACAATACATGTCCTTGTTAAATTATTTTTAACACTAGAGAACTTACTTTAAATGCTTCAACAAGAGCAATACAATCACTCTTACTGTTGCCGGAAAAATTCATTTTATTCCTATGAATTAAACAAAAAACTGTCATTCAAAAATCTTTTAGGTAAAAGGACACTAAAAATATGAGTATTAAATACCTATAGCCATCAAGATGTTGTCTGAAAGGCATTGCAAAAAAATTCTTCAATGAGAGGGCTGCAGCTAACAAAGGAGAAAGAAAGAGATGAACTTCTTTACAGCGGTGATACCCAAAGTATTTATATCCCTTTTTTTGGTTCTTATACTTACCTATAATAAGGCATTCTTCTAGACATCCAAAGACATGTCCAAGTACTATTAATTTACCAAGTTGCTGATCCACGGGAAGCTGAGCCAAAACTCGTCCTAAGAAAGTCAGTTCACCATCATGGGGATTTTCTTCTTCTCTCTGTCCGCTAACAGCAAGTGCTCCTACCTTTAGAAAAAGTGATATTATTAGCAATATATGTAGGGACACATTACTTTATATGGTATAACATAAATAGTCCTAAAATCTATGGAAAGATATTATTAAGCAAATAAATGCCATACCTAGTAGATAAGTTTTAAGACAGCTCTGTCCCCCCACCCTAAACAATTTCACTCAAAATGGACCAGATATATGCTACTATCCTAGATACTATAGAACCTAAATAATATATATTTGTTTCTATGGAAATGTATTCTGAGGTCTAGTTTAAGTGGCCAAGTACAAATTTTCCGAAGTTTAACAAAATGCCTTATATTTAGTTATTTAGTCAATTTTGAAACCAATTGCCAAAATTTCTCTCTGCTGTAGCCACAGGTGCAAAAGATTAGACTATCACCTCTATTGTCAAAGACAAGAAGATGATGTTGAGGCTAAGATGGTGCTAGAAAATTTTTAATATTTAATTTTTTTTACAATTACATGTAAAAAATTTTAACCTTTGTTCGAAAATTCTGATTTGTTTATTTCAGGTGTTCGTTAAAAAAAGACAACACAACCACATTTGCTCTATGACCAATACTTCAGTTGTATAAGTTTAGGAAGAGAAAAATGGAAGAAACAAACTATGAAATGTGGGCAACAACAAAAATGGTCAACAAGAATGGAAAATCATATCATATATGACATCGTTTGTCTTTTTGACAATCAGTAGTTAAAAAGTTAACTCCTGTGTAAGTAGAACACTATACAAATCAAACACCAACAAGCTCCAGAGCTTCCCAGAGAAGGAGTAGAATGCAGATGGACAGTGCAGACCAAGGTGTTCAGCAAACTCCCTTCTGCCTTGCTCGAGTCACAAATCTAATATTAAGAGAAATGCAAATCAAAACAATCCTGAGGTTTCTCCCTACACCTTGCAAATTAGCAAAAATGACCCAAAAAAAGGGGCAGCAATGAAATCTTAGCTTTCCCCATCAAGAAAAGTTACACAAAGAATCCTACCTCTTTTAGCAGAAGGATAGTCCGTTCAATATCACCAAGGCTGGGTGGAGAAAGAGCAGTTGCCAGCAAAGCTCTTGGCTCACCCATATCAAGCAACTTTACTTTTAATATTGTACTTCCTAATGGGCAGCGCTAAAAATGAAAAAAATAAAATGAAAGTTAAACTGAATAGTAATAATGGGCCACTTTTTTAGCTTTAATATTTAATCTCTTTCCTCTTAACATTACCACAAGATAAATAGCCAAGATAATCCTTCCCTGTTGTTGCTCCCCATATATGTGTGTGTGTGTGTACTTTCTCAATCAATAGCTACAGTAATTAAAGAGAACTACAAGAATAATTTATACAATAAAAACAACAAAATAGAAAGAAAAATAACTTTAAAAAAACTTTAGAAGTCTTTTCAAGATGAAGCAAGCTTTCCAACCCCTGACAAAAAGGTGGAACAATCAAAATGTAGAATGAAATACCATAAATTCTGAAGGGCATGGAGAAATTTCCTATGTTTGACTATGCATATTGTCATGAGGACTTTGCTTTTATTTTTTGTTCAGCAGGGGAAGTAGAGTTAAAGACAGAGAAAATAAATCATTATAGGGGAAAGAAAACTTATTTCAAATCCTTTGACCAGAATCTATTGGAAATGGCTTTCATTTTTATAAATTTCAATCAATTCCTTATATATGTCTGATATATGAAACCTTTATCAGACAAATTTGCTGAAAAAACTTTTTCCCCACTTTTTTTTCTTTTTTCATTTTAATTGCACTGGGTTTTTGTGAGAGTTTTAAAATTTTATATAAATAAAAATTGTTCATTTTATCTTCTGTGATTCCCTCTATTCCTGTTTGGTCATACATTTCCCCCCCTACCAATAGATTTGAAAAGATATTCTAGGGCAATGACTTTTGCAATTATAGGAACTACACTAAGTATACACAAACTGTAATGTGTGTCAGTGAAAAGAGGACTAGAATCAACACAATCCCAGGTCCTTAAGTACCAATGTCTATAACAGTTCACCTTTTATTGGTACTTTAGAACCTGTAAAGTGCTTCCTTTATTTTCATTAACCCTGCAATGGAGAGAAGTTTAAATCAAAATATGGGAGAGACATTTCTGCAGAGGATGAGAGTATAATCCAGGTAACTGATGCAATGTTTATAGAATCCAGACAAAAAAAATTCTTGTCTTTTGACAAGAAGAGTCAAAGGACTACAGCAATTAGGGTTAAATGACTTGCCCAGGGTAACAAAGCTAGGAAGTATCTGAGGCAAAATTTGAATCCAGGCCTGGTCCTCTATACTGTGCTACCTAGCTGTCGCTGTAAAATACATGTCAATAGTATTGTCATTAAAAGGTTGCTCTCAAATATCCAAATAAGGGAGATCTTAAAGTGTTTGATAGCAGCAATCAATACGCTATTAAATTGTATAACAAATTTCTGTAGTTGTTGGTTACAAAAAAAAAACATGTTCTTTTTTTCCTAAACATTGATTAATATTCATTTTTAATATGGTTACATGATTCATGCTCCTACTTTCCCCTTCACGCCCTGCACTCCCCACACCCATGGCCGATGCAGAAAAACATGTTAAGATACCAGATGGGAAGGAAGACAGATTGGTCCTTTTGTTGTGCAAGTTTAAGAGAATGATTTTACTTATGCTCCAAAAGAAGAGCACATAAACATGATCAGCAAGGGTACACAAAAGCAATCGCAAACAATTTTCAATCCTTTAGAATAACTGGTAGAAATTCCAGGATTTTGTGTCATAAAACAAGAAACAAAAAATGAAAGAATTGAATTTCCAATCTTTTAATTACCCTATTTTTAAAAAAGCATAAAAATGTCTTATCTCAGAGATAAAGAATTTTCCTAACTTCCAAATTAAAATTTGTTCATCCACTTTATTGTAATAAAATATGATTATTTTCTGATTGTTAATGAAAATCGTCAATGAAAAAATAATTTTGAGACAAAAAAAGAAATTCTTACCAGCATCTCAGGAACTACATGATCTGGGATACAATTTATCCAAAAGTCCTTGTGGATCAGTCTATAACAGTATCCTTTAGAAACACGCCCTGCACGACCTTTGAGTAAAATAAAAGATTAATTGATACAAGTTACATGTATTTTGACCAAAACCTAAATAAATACATATATATTTAGGGAAATTGTTTTCCAATTTGATGTTATAAAATAAGGAAAATGAGTATTAAGAATTATTATAAATTAACACTTTATATTTCATCAAGTCTGAAAGATTCAACCAAATCAATAAGCAAGACTACTTGTTAAGAGTAAATTTCTAAACATTTAATAAATGTATTTTGATAACACTATTTCTGAAACAAAGTTTATATATCAAATATTTTCCCATTTTCTATCAGAATACCAGCTATGTGTTCATACCAAAGTAAATCTGATCCTAGCCTAGATAAATGAAACAAGCATCATAAAATATATAAATCAATTCATACAACTATTTTAAAATAAAATCCTTATATTACTTATATTACCAACATTTAAAATTAGCATAAGTTGTAGTAACTGTTAGGTATAATTAGCTGAAAATGTAGATGCATCATTTATGTTTGTCACTTTCTTCAAACCATCTCAACCTTTTAAGAAAGAGGCAGGGCCTAAAAGGATCACAGCTTTTTTTTTCCCTCTACAATTCTACCATCAGTTGTATTTAGTAGCTTTTTCTCAGCTTTTTTTTACCTCCTTGATCTTTTTAGGTTGACCCAAAACGTGTAACAAACTGGGATGGAACTTTTCCAAATGTAACTCTAGATATTATATCTTAAAAATTTAAATTGATACTTTAACTTCCTTTGATAAATGTAGTCAAAGGAAGACCAGGTTCTTTTATCCTGAAAGCCTTGCTAATTGTTTGCTTTACAATTTAATTTTGTTGTTTTAAGTTCATATGTTAATCTGATCAATATCTTTCTGTTATATTGAATCATTTTACACTAATGTGATTTTTTGGCTATTAGATAAATTCTGTTCATGATTTTATTGGACATCTCCATGACTGTACAAAAGCAAATATTGTAAAAATGCATTCAACTTACCCAAACCCTTTCACGAGATCACATGTTGCCTTAACAGTTTTTCATCTTATTTTGACAATTGTATACAACCTTTGGAGAATTTAATGAGTTAAATATCTCAATTGATTTTAAGGAATCTTCAGAAGCAATCTTTAGATATCTAGTTTTATTTGCTTGCCTCTGAGTTGTTTGGAACAAGAAATGAGGGTCCACTGGTAGTTGAAGAGATGCTATGACACTATTTTATTTCCCCACTTGCACATTTATAAAAATGTAATGGATGAGAAATCTGAAGTGATTTTCACTATTTACTCTGCTCCATGTGAAATGGGCAGGGCATTTTGAAGACAGGTATGTAAACTGTTATAGTCCCATATCAGAGGGAGCAAGATGCCCAAGAGGTTTAGTTACCCTGTAATGGGTTATAATCCCATCTGGGAGATGTGAAGGATTTTATATATGTGTACTCTTCAGATTATTGTATTTCCCACCAGAAGGATCTAGACTTTTTGGTGATATTTTAGACCCACAGTTTTGCTTTTTTATCAGCTTTGGTTTTTTTCCTAGGCTCTGCCTCTTTGTGGATGAAGGTAGTAATAGATTTTATTAAAAATATCTCTGAGGGGGGGGCAGCTGGGTAGCTCAGTGGATTGAGAGCCAGGCCTAGAGACGGGAGGTCCTAGGTTCAAATCCGGCCTCAGACACTTCCCAGCTGTGTGACCCTGGGCAAGTCACTTGACCCCCATTGCCTACCCTTACCACTCTTCCACCTATAAGTCAATACACAGAAGTTAAGGGTTTAAAATAAAAAAAAAATTAAAAAAAATATCTCTGGGGGCAGCTGGGTAGCTCAGTGGAGTGAGAGTCAGGCCTAGAGACGGGAGGTCTTAGGTTTAAATCCGGCCTCAGCCACTTCCCAGCTGTGTGACCCTGGGCAAGTCACTTGACCCCCATTGCCCACTCTTACCAATCTTCCACCTATGAGACAATACACTGAAGTACAAGGGTTTAAAAAAACAAAAAAACAAAAAAAATATCTCTGCCAAGGTTTAAAGATTTGCTCTCTGTTGAATTTGTAACAAGTATACGTTTTTAAAATATCACACAGAAAGTGGCTATATAGAAATTCATGTGAATCCTATATAATGAGTTTGCTTGCTATTGTCATTAAATGTGTTATTGCAATTCTGGGGAATTTTGGTACTTCTTTGAATGTGTATCATCTACTATATTATTGTTTTTAGAAATCTGCTATTTTGTAAAAGTCATTTGCACTCACAGTATTTCATGGCCAAGTTTTTTTTTGTTTTTTTTTTAAACCTTGTTCTTCGGTGTATTGTCTCATAGGTGGAAGATTGGTAAGGGTGGGCAATGGGGGTCAAGTGACTTGCCCAGGGTCACACAGCTGGGAAGTGGCTGAGGCTGGGTTTGAACCTAGGACCTCCTGTCTCTAGGCCTGACTCTCACTCCACTGAGCTACCCAGCTGCCCCTCATGGCCAAGTTTTAAAAGAAATTGGATCTCATTTTTTGGGTTTTGCTAATTGTAAGCTACACATTTTTTTTAGACCCTTAACTTCGGTGTATTGTCTCATAGGTGGAAGAGTGGTAAGGGTGGGCAATGGGGGTCAAGTGGCTTGCCCAGGGTCACACAGCTGAGAAGTGGCTGAGGCTGGGTTTGAACCTAGGACCTCCTGTCTCTAGGCCTGACTCTCACTCCACTGAGCTACCCAGCTGCCCCCTACATTTTTTATTTTTTAAAACATTCTTTTTATTATTCTTTTTCCTTGTACATGCACAATACAGTTTTAAGTTTCTTTTTTTCTCATTTTTGTACTTGAATACATTATCAATATTAATCCTTATTGAGTTTACAGTAATATAAGTTTAATATAAATATATATTTGCTATAATATTAATGCATACTCAAAAGCTTTAGACTATTATGGGACTATGATTAATGTTTGTTTCTGATTCCAGGAGAAGAGAACAAAAGAGCCACTCTACAGTACAAAGAAGCACAAGATCAAGGAGACCAACCAATCCCAAAGGGATTGATGAGAATATGCACAGTGTCTAGGAGCACAAGGTCAAAAAAGACCAGACCAATCCAGGTAGAACTGATGAATTTCTAAACCAATACTAAAGGACTTGAACCTAGTGTTTGGGTTTTGGAATTGAGGCTGTTCTGACATATATTAGAGGCCAGCTTTCCCTGAGCCACATCCTAGTCAAGTATCAAAAGTGGGCTATCATCCTGGCTCCCCTTATCCCTGAGAGGGAAGGCAAATCAGACCAGGGAATGACACTTCCCTTTTTTTCACAAATCAATAACCTGTACCAATCCAATTCTATGCTCAACCTTAAAAAACACAGGATATCTCACCAAATGACAAAGATTATTACTCCAAGTTGGTTATGTTTACAAGAGCCATTGGGGAGACCACTCTCCCTTGACTCTTGCGGGGAATGTGTTATTGGAAATTTTGGGGTCCTTGAATACATTTCCCATGAGCCCACTGGCTCCCTGTTGTTACATAATGACATAGACAGAGGGATAAAACTGAGAGGCTACAGTTTCACTTCCTCTTTGCTACCTATCGCAGCATGGTGAGAGCTGGGAACAGTGGGGCTTTTGAACTGCCTAAGTTAGCATGGCATTTGGCTTTATTTTCTAGTGGCTAATAATAAAGGTTTAAAAAAACATAATATTTTTAAAGTTATTATTATATATTCATTTTATTTTTTTACACTATCCATCTGGTTCCTGTTTGTTTCCTATTTGTTTCCTGATACTTCTGTTCTACTGGGATTCTTGCCAAACTCCTGAAGACAAGTGTCAGTGAAAATCTCTCCCTTTTTGATCTTTTGGACTTGCTTACCATCCAGCCTTTTTCCCTACTCTAGTTATCATCAAAGGGGGGTTGGTTATTTTGGTTAGTGAGAGAGAGAGTACAGTTAGAGCAGTTACAACCTAGTGAAATAACTACTGAGGCTTATTTATATTAAGTAGTCAGATTGTCCCAATCCTCTTCCCTTCCTGTCCCTGTTTTAATAAACTCTGCTTTACATCATTATGGGCATCCTGTCAGTCTCTCTGTAAGCCTTCCCGAGCCTTTGTACTTTTGATATTGGTCCTAATAACTTAGTTAAAACCATACTACCAAGCTAACAATTTACCATATTTTAATTTCATTTGGCAAGCCAAGGCAGGTCAAACTTAAAGAGGTTTTGGGCTAGGCTGTAACAGTATTCAGTGAAAGCTGAGGGTTACCAGGCAGGTTGGCAGTTGAGCAACTGAAAGAATTCTGCTGGACCTATCAGTCAGCAGCCAGCAGGTAGACCATTCCATCTGTCTACATGGTTAGCAGGGAACTGTCCAAGGTCCTGAAATGACAACTCCAAGGCTGACTGACACTGGGGTATTTAAAAAGCATTTAAAAGGACTGCCATTTAAAGGGACATTTAAAAGGACAATACTTGTACATGTGCTAAGGGAAAATTTTTTTTCCTGTTTTTTCCCCAGTCAAAGTGGCTGCTAATATTTCACAGCCTATATTACTTTACACATTATTCCAACACTATTCTATCATGGCAGGGAACATGTTGAACACAATACTGATGATGGTTTATGTTTTTATGTACATTTCTTATTACTTATTTACAGTGTTTCCTGATATATGGTATCAGTTAACTTATGATTTTATGAAACTGGTAATGGAGTTAACGGTGCACAGAATTTGTTCATATTTGCCTCTTGTGTGTATGTGTTTCATAGTTGTGTATAAATATAGATGGTTTTTGGGAACTTTGTATAAATGTAAAGCTGGTATTAAATGGATGTGTAGGGATCCTGGACTAAAACAAATGTTGATTATGATGCAACTTAAAATTGATTTAACGGAACAATGTTTTAAGGAAGGAATGATGAATAATAACAATACTGGCTGCAGAATAAGAGATGGAACAATGATTAATACTACTAAAGAAGGAAAAGCTAAGGTTCAAACACGATTAGAAAGAGAAGCTGTAGAATTAGATAAGTATACGGCAAATTTGTTTCCACTACAAGATGTATCATTTATTTCTATGGATGGGGTGTTACATCTTAAATCCCACAACCAATTCTCAGCTGCAGAACTTGATGCCATTAAGCGTACGACCCTTTGGTTCTTTCATGAACCAAATATAGTTATCAGAGAATTCAAAAGGGCTGTCAGAATCTACAATCCTGATTATGCCAATTTTTTTCTCCTCATGGAGACCACAAGGAATGACTATTAACTCCATTAACCCCTTGTCTGGAGCACTATGAGGAATTAGATCTTAACTCAGTACAAAATTATAGAGCTTTAATTAAAGCAGGCCAGGAAATCAATAATAGAGGTTATGGAGAGGAACTCCCGTCGTCCTGATGCTTGGACCAAGCTCAAGAAGGTTAAGCAGAATTTTGACAAAACTCCTGTGAGTTTTCTAGACCAATTCACAGAAGCTGCGGAGTTAAAGCTAGGGTTGAAGGTGATGGTGGAAGAGAACATTGCCTACATCAAGTGGCTGTTTGTGAACAATGCTCGTTCAGTGGTAAAAACATTTTTTAAGGCAAATTGTCCAGATTGGGAGTTGAGGAGCTCAAAAAGAAAGCCACATATGTTTATGCAGCAGACAAAGATGAGGTACAGAAGATAAGAACACAATAATAGAAGATCTGAGAAAGCAATTAAGAGAAGCCAATAATAGAGCTAAAGATAGTGAGATCAAGGAGGTAAAAGCTGTGGCAGCTCAGTACAACCAAGAGGGTATATGTTCCAAGGGAAAGGAGATCAGGTCGCCTGAGGTGTTATCTTTGTATCAGGTTTGGACATTTTGTAAGGGATTGTGGATACAGAGGACAGTTTTTAAGGCAGATTAAAAAGAATAATGGATACAATAATAATGGCTATAGACAGAATGGTAGAAATAATAATTACAAGAGACAAAGTAATATAAATAGATGCCCAAAAGATTGTTGCCAAGGAGCCCAAGTCCCAGAGTTTTATATGATGCAGGAGTGGGTCAGATTAGGAGAAAGGCCAAAATATAGCCAGGTGCTGAGTGGACAGAAGGGTCATCAGAACAAAGGGGCATGTTCATTATGAAGGTGTACCCAGAGTTCTCAAGTATTTAAAGAATCAAAGGAAAATGGATTAGAAATTAATGGAATTTAATGTATTGAGGATAAAGTTAATGAATCTGAATAATGTGACTGAAACAAATGATAATATAATTAGTGTTAATGGATGTGAAGAAAAAGAAAATTGTGATGTGAAAATAGTTCAAAATTCTGATGATTGTGAAATAATAGAAATTAATGAAGGATATGAAACGGAAAAGGAGAATGTGATTGTAAATGAGAACAATGATACTAAGGTAGAGGTTAAATGGACTGATGGGAGTAGTGAAAAAACTGATGAAGGTGTTAAAATATACAAAATCCTGGGAATATCATACAATTCAAGAAGATGTGAATTTAGATAGACAGGAAACGACTGAGCTTTGTACTGATATTACTGTGTTAGCTCCAGTGCTGGAAACATTCCAACCACCAAATAGTACAGAACCACATATCTGTGACTATTGGAGACCAGATCTTTGACCTTCTGGTTGATACTTGGAGCCAGTAAAATAATTTTGCAAAAGTTTCCCTAAGAATTGTAGAGCTGTTGGTACAACAGAAGTAATAGGTGCTACTGGAAAACCTCAAAGTGTAGCAAAATTACAATCTAAAATAATTACTTTAGGTCCACTATTTGTGGAGCATGCATTTCTTTGTATGCCAGAATGGTAGAGATTTATTGTGTAAACTGAGGACAATGATCCACTGTACTGAAAATGGTGATATCTCTTTACATCTACCAGAAGAATCTCTGAAAGCATTTCCATTGCTGTTCTTAGATTCAGTAAGTACAGAGGGTGACTTAAATTCAGTTTATCCAATACCTGAGGCTATCCCTAAGGATCTTTGGTCAAAGTTTTCCAAAGATGTGGGTTTATTGAAATCAGGTACTCCAGTCAGGGTAAGGACTAAGAAAGGACCAGTTCCTTGTGTACCTCAATATCCCTTGACTAAAGAAGCAATTGAAGGTATAAGACCAATCACAGAATCCCTAATCCAACAAGGGATTATTATACCTTGCTTCTCAGAATTTATACACCAATTCTTCCAATTAAAAAACCAAAGTTGGACAAGAATGGCAAACCTGTATAATGTTTTATTCAGGATTTAAGAGCTGTCAATGATTATGTAATCAAAAAATCATTCTGTTGTACCAAGCCCAGTTCTATTTCAAGTCAGATAAGATATGTGGTAGATTTATGCTCAGCTTTCTTCTCAATACCAATTTATGAGGATTCTCAAAAGATCTTTGCTTTTACATGGGAAAAGTCCACACAGTGGACTCAAACTTGTTTACCTCAAGGGTATACAGACTCATCTGGCCAATTTTCACAAATTCTAAATAGAGATCTGAAAACTAAAATTCAAAAAAAGTAAATTGGTGTATTTTGTGGATGATATTCTTCTAGCCTCCCCAAATGCAAAGGTGTGTCTGAGAGATAGCAAGATTCTTTTGTTAGAATTATGTAAGTGTGGGCATAAGATCTCCAAGGCAAAATTACAATGGATTTTGCCTAGAGTACAGTATCTAGGTTTTGCGTTATCATAAGGTTCAAGACGTATTACACAGAAAAGAATGGCTGACATCCAGAAATTCAGTGCTCCAAAGATCAAAAAGTAGCTCAGAGCTGTTCTTGGAACAACCGGGTTCTATAGACGATGGTTACCTGAGTACAGCGAAATAACAAAATGTTTAACTGATTTGACCAGGAATACAGAACCTGAACCTCTGAAACTTAAGCCTGAACATCTGCAAGCCTTAAATAAGCTTAAAGAAGCCATTTTATCTGCTCCAGCTTTGGGTATCCAAGACTATTCTAAACCATTCCAACTGTTTGTAAATGAGACCAAGGGTATTGCTTCTGGGACAAATGAGACCAAGGGTATTGCTTCTGGGACAAAGTTATCATCCTATTGGATATTATAGTTGTTAGCTTGATCCAATAGCTGCAGGTATTGTACCTTGTCTAAGGGGAGTAGCTGCTGCTGCTATGTTAGTCCAGAAGTCAGCAGATTTAATTTTGGGATGTCAATTGACTGCATATTGTTCACACCAGACAGAACCACTAGTGAGAAAATTTAGTACTCAAGCTTATTCAGATCAGTGAATTTCTAAATATGAAATTATTCCTGTGAATAGTGATAACATCCAATTGAGGTGGTGTAGTATATTAAATCCAGCTACGCTTCTTCCTGATTTGCCAAAGAATGGTGAACCATTACATGAGTGTGTGGAAGTAGTTGATCTAATGGATATGTCTAGTATGTATTTGAAAGACAATCCTATTGAAAATCCAGACTTGGTATTATTCACTGATGGTTATTCATATTTGGGTAATGGAATTAGATGTACAGGTGCTACAGTGGTCACAGAATTTGAAACACTGGCATGGCTCACTACCTAGTAATCTAATGCTCAAGGATCAGATTTAGTGGCATTGAAGCAAGCCTGTCTTCTAGTTGATGATAAAAGTGCTAATATTTATATAGACTCTCAGTATGCATTTTCAGTATGTCATGCAACAAGAAAAATCTGGGAACAACAAGGTTTTATTATTGCATCCAGAAAACCAATTTCACATGCAGAAATAATAACTCAGTTAGATGTTATCCAGAAACCTAAATAGCTAGCGGTAATTCATTGTAGAAATCATACTTGTGGAAGAAATTTAATTTCTAAAAGAAATCATAGAGAGCTCATGTAACTGCTAAGTAAGCAGTCCAGAATGCTCCAGGGTATGTGATGAATCAGTCAACTACTCAATCTGATGATTTAGAAAGAGCTTATGTAGACTCAGAGATTCAAAAATGGTAGGAGAAGTTTGGAGCAAGGAAAGAACATGGAATATGGGTTGCAGACACTGGAAACCGCTGTTACTAAAAGATTTTTATATCTATTTGTGTCAAGTCATTCACATAAAAGGTCATTTTGGTACTCAAGTTGTAGTAGATTCTGTAAAGAGGCAATGGGTAGCACTGGGAATAATTACTGTTGCAAATAAGATCTATAGTAGTTGTTCTGTTTGCCAAAAGTTCAATCAAGGTGCATTCAGACAGAAAGGTTTAGGTGGTAGACCTTTGGCATATTGTCCATTCGAGAGTTTGCAAATTGGCTACATAACTATGCCAACACCTGGAAGATACAAGTTTTGTCTTGTAATTGTGGATAGATTAACAAAGTGGCCTGAAGCTTTTATCTACTGCAAATACAACTAGCTTTGTGGTGAAAATGTTACTTAAGGAAATTGTTCCTAGATTTGGTGTGCCACTTACTCTAGATTCTGATAAAGGATCTCATTTGACATTTGACAGCTCATGTGACAGATAGGGAAACTGAGGCAAACAAGGTTAAATGACTTACCCAGAGTCATACAGTTAATAAGAGGCTGAGACCAGATTTGAACTCAAAAAGATGAGTTTCTGATACCAGGCCTGGTACTCTATCCTCTTTACCACCCAAGTACTACTTAACAAATAAAAAATTTTAATATCCTAATATTATTATGAAACTAGTTTTAGTCTCATGGACATCCTACTAAAGGGTTTGGATATCCAGACAAAACTTTGAAAAACACTAGTCTAGAGCAGAGGTAAGCAAACTATGGGCTGCTTGCATTTGTACAAGCCTGTGAATTATGTTTTTTACAAGTGATAAAAAAAAAACAGGCAGGAAGCTTGATTAGGTCTTCTAGCTATCATTTGCCTATCACTATTCTAGAATATGACCTCATTATTCTAGTCTATCAGTACATATGTCCTACACAGATAATTCAGCTAGACAATGATCCAAAAGAGAATTGAGCAAGAAAGTACACAAGATTACTTTTAGGAAATAAGAACAATTTTGCTGATCTTAAGCTCCAAGATCTCAAATACAGACATAAAAAGAATCAGGTTATCACTTTCTAAAAGAATCCCAAACTGAAAAAACTCATAAATTTCATAGTGTAATTCCAGAATTTCTAAGTTGGGGAGGTGCAGGGAATGACAATGAACTAGAAAGAACAAAGATCAAAAAGTTAGGATCAGACAAAATTATGCTACAACTACTAAAAATAAAAGAAAATCTTAGAAAACACTCTTCTAAAAAGCAAAATAAAGTGCAACATAGCCTGTGAAACTAAGTATAATACTTTAGAGGAGAAAAAAATATGCCTCTAACAGAGAACTTAAAGGTGTTTCTGATGAAAAGACTAGAATTGAATAAAAATTTTGAAATGCCAAGACATCTAAAGAAACCCAGGGAGCTAATTACAACTGAGCAACTTGAAAGGACTACATTAAGTTGAATTTTAAAATTTTAATTGAATAAACAAATTTCCTTTCAGAATGTTACTGCCTTCAAGGGTGGGTCATAGAGTGAGTAAAAAACACAGATACTAAAAGTGGGTATGATTTTATTCTTTTTTTCTGCTTTTAAAGATGAACAGTAGACAAGAAATGTGCAGAAAGTAAGAGAATACATGTAGAACACAAACATGAAGAAAGGAGAAGAACAAAGATTCAAATGAAATTAAAATGAAAGGTCATAGGAGAATTCATAATGCATCAAATTAACTCAAAAAAGCAGGTATAAAGGATAGTGAAGATACACATGGCCAATTAATAATAATCCCCAGTAGTTCCATTCTACCTCTAGGAGCCTATTCCTGCTGGATAATTAAAGATATTCATAAACTGTCCCATTTCCTGTCTTTTCAGTATTCTTAAACTTCTACTAAACCACAATCTATCCACTTTTACTTGCAGTCTCCTTGTAAAAACGTCCTGTTTTCCATCACTGCTCCAGCACTTGTTAATTCCCCTTCCCCATCAACCACTCCCACCCATCCTGGGACTTCAGTGATTGCCCTTCTCAACAGGTCCTGAACTTCCCTGGATTCTTTTAAGACAGCCCAAATATCACCTTCTTCAGGGAACTTTTTCTAGTACTATCCCATACATTTAAGGATGGTACTTCATAACCTTACTATTACAATTACCATGGTAAATGGATGCAGGAACCCAGTAAAACTAAAGTCCCTCTGTCCCTAATAAGAATATTATCCTAAGTACACCATTTAAAGAACAAGTCCTAAAGGAGTCCAGGCCCCTTCTCCAAGGGGAGAAATAACTGAGGAATATCATGCTTATAAAGTCAAGTGATCTTTATTAAGCAGGTACCTACACAGTCAAGTGGAACAGATAGTCTAGTGCAGGAACTGCACAGCAAGGGGAAAGCAAAGAGTAGTTTCTATAGTTTTCCAATCAAAGGAGGTGGGAAATGAGCTGATTCTGGGAGATAATGGGATGGGGATAAGAGAGTCCAAGGTTTGAGAATACAGTCAACAAGATAAATAATTTCCTTGAGACCAGTTGATAACAGTTAAGCAGGGTGTTTCCAAAAGTATAAAACTCAGGGAATGCTTATTACATGGTCACCAACTCTGAACCTCCAAGCTGCATTTACTCTCAGTTGCCTCAAAGTATTGTTTTGTCAAGTCATTCTGTAGTCTGATCAGTCAAGTCAGTCCCATATAGTTTTTCCCCTGGTTACCTGGATAGTTGGGGAGCTGAAGCAAATTATGCCTTCTTTCTGTTGTGTAAATATGGGCATGTTTTTCCTCCATTAAAATGGAAACTTCTTAAAGGCAAACATTATTTCTGGCTTTCTATATATCTCTAGCACATAGAGAATCTGGTACATAGTGAATACTTGGTTACTGTCTACTGATTGACTAATAAAGAATTCTTCTAATGCTGTTTATATTGATTTAGACTTGTAAAAGAAATTTAGGGAATGTAAAGGGTATATAAAATTAGTGCTTTTTATAGATGATATGGGAGTTTTCTTAGAGAACTAAAGAGCAAATAAAAAATAACAAATAAAAGAATTAAAATAGATGAAGATAATACTAAAAAAAAATTTAACTTTATGCCCAAAGAGCTTTAAAAGACTGACCACCCTTTGATCCAGCCATACCACTGCTGGGGTTATAACCCAAAGAGATAATAAGGAAAAAGACTTGTACAACAATATCTCTGTGATGGCAAAAAAACTGGAAAATGAGGGGATGCCCTTTGATTGGGGAATGGCTAAACAAATTGTGTTATCTGTTGGTGATGGGATACTTTTGTGCTAAAAGGAATAATGAACTGGAGGAATTCTATGTGAACTGGAACGACCTCCAGGAATTGATGAAGAGTGAAAGGAGCAGAACCAGGAGAACATTATACACAGAGAGATGTGGCACAATCAAATATAATGGACTTCTGTACTAGCAGCAATGCAATGATCCAGAACAATTCTGAGGGACTTATGAGAAAGAACACTATACATATCCAGAGGAAGAACTGTGGGAGTAGAAACACAGAAGAAAAATAACTGCTTGGTCACATGGATCAATGGGGATATGATTGGGGATATAGACTGATCACCCCAGTGCAAATATTAATGCTATAGAAATAGGTCTTGATCAATGACACATGTAAAACCCAGTAGAACTGCTCACTGGTTACAGGAGAGAGGTGGGCGGAGGGAAGGGAAAGAACATAAATCATGTAATTGTGGAAAAATATTCTAAATTATTTCATTAAATAAACTTATACATTAATAAAAAAAAGTTAACTTTCCTGTATATTACCAGCAAAAACCAGGAAGAATAAAAGGGGGGAAAATCCCTGTCATTCTATCTACCTATAGAATGTACAAAATATCTAAGAATAAACCTACTATGATATACATAAGAAATTATCAATACATGTTCAAAGTACCCTGCATAGGAATATATAAATATGAGGAGAAATAGAGATTTCTTGGGGTTATATTAGGCCAATATGATAAACACTATAATACTACCTAAATTAGTTTATAAATTTAGTGCCACAAAAATCATACTAGAAAGAATTATTTTATAGAACTAGGAAAAACAACAATATTTAATTGGAGAAACAAAAGTTCAAGGATCTTAAGGAAACTAATTTTTAAGGAAATCAATTTTTAAGGAAATCAAGAGAGTCTAACAATACCAAATCTTAAATTACAGTATAATGCAATAGATTTCATTGTATTTTGTTCTGTTAAATTATTTTGTTATAAGGAATGTGGGGTGGGGTGGGGGGACGACCAGGAAGGAGAGATGAAGAGAAGGGAGGATTCATGGGGTAGAGAGACAAAAAAAAAATGAAGAAAAAAGAGATTTAATGTAACATTTTTTAAAAATACAAAGAACCAGTGTTTGACTGACTTGATTTAACAGTGTTAGATTTAACATTTCTTTTAAAATCAACAGGCTGCATGTAATAGCTTCACTCAGTCAATAGTCAAATACTATAACATAATCTTTTTTTTTATTATTTGAATATACAAAACGTTCATGTTTGCTTATTTTTGTTCATTTCATAATAGTTGTTGTTTTTTAAACCCTTACCTTCCATCTTGGAGTCAATACTGTGTATTGGCTCCAAGGCAGAAGAGTAGTAAGGGTAGGCAATGGGGGTCAAGTGACTTGCCCAGGGTCACACAGCTGGGAAGTGTCTGAGGCCAGATTTGAACCTAGGATCTCCCATCTCTAGGCCTGGTATTCAATCTACTGAGCTACCCAGCTGCCCCCTTTTTCATAATAGTTAAAAATAAAAAATAATCAGCTATGCGAGACGAATCTCATTTGCTTTTTGAAAGGTTACTAAACTAATGAGGAGAATTCTGTAGATATAATTTACCATGATTTTAGCAAAGCATTTGATAAAATATTTCATGTAGTTTGTATGGAGAAGATGCAAAAATGTGGACCAGAAGATAACATAGTTAGATGGCTTCAGAACTGGTTAGATAGCTAGACTTAAAGAAAAACCTCAATGCAGTACATGGTTTTGTTTTAGGTATCAAAGAAGGCTGAACTTGGCCCTCTCATGCTTACTATTCTCATGATGACTTAATGAAAGCATAGTAGGTGTCCTGCTCATTTTATATGCAGATAACACAAAGCTGGAAGGGATAGCCAAAACATTGGATGATAAAGTCAGATCCTCACAGGCTATAAGGGTGCACTAAATCTAAAAAGATTAAATCTAGGAATCAATATAAAGTCTTACTCTTGGGTTCAAAAAACAAATTTCACAAGTACGGGATGGAAACATATCATTATCAATAAATAATAATATAATAACTAACTTTTATGTAGTGCCTAGTATGTGGCCAATACTGTTGTACACTTTACAAATACTATCTCATTTGATCTTCAAAAACGGGTAGTCTAAAGGTTAAAATTTATGTGGTCACCAATATTTATTATATATTGAGTCAGAAATTTATTTAAAAATAGAGAGGAAAAAATAAAGTAGAGAAATGTGAAGGGGATAGAAAAATTATCTATCCTATCTTAATCCAGGCAGAGATTAATTAGCTCTCAACCAGGAAGGCCGGTAGTGAGTAATATCATGAGGCCTCCTCCAAGACGGAAGCTAGTCTCTCTAGAAACTAGGAAAGGAGCCAGCCTTTAACTCACCCCACAAAGTAGTCCAGGAGTCACAGTTGAAGTTGAAGCCATGTTCCAAAGCCACAAAGCCAGCCACAGTGTCCAGGTAAGCTCCCTCAAAGACTCTCTCCAGTCAGGAGACTATCTCCACAAGACTGACTCAAGCTTCAGTATTCATGGTTTTTTTAGGTGATCTTGTCCCCTGCCTGTCTTCACAGGGGCCATTCACAGTTTCCATATTGTCTAGCACTGTCCAGAGGGCACTGTTTGTGGGAACCAGTTCTCACCTTCTGGAGGGGTGAATACTCATGAAAAGGTTTCACATATTCCTGGCTGATTTGATTTTCTGAGGGTGTAAACTCTCATCATAGGATTCACAAGTTTGGGACTGAGTTAAAAGGGTGGAGCTTTCTAAGTAAGTGACTAGCTAGTTGCCTAAGTACCTTGCTAGTTTCTCACCTAGCACTAAAAATCTTTTCTTGATTCCATTCAAAAGTAGACAAAGGAGAGTTAATCCTGTCTTCACAATCTAAGTAGGGGTACTTAAGTTAGTGCTAACTCAAAATAGACAAAGGGAATAAAGGATTCCCTTTCACAAGTATAAACTAAGAGAAAACAAAGAATTCCCTTTTACAGTAGGTGCTACTATTATACTCATTTTACAGATGAGAGAACTTAATCAAACAGACATGAAGTGATTTACAGATGGTCACATAACTAAGAAGGGTCTGGTCTGGATTTAAACTCTTCAATCTATTCCTTTTGCCATCAAGGGCATTGCTTATTTATCTGAAAAAAGATGTGGGGAATCTTAAAGGATTATTAGCTTCATATGGATCAGCAGCACAATGTGGCAACCAGGAACTCTCCTGCAAAAGGTGACATCTGAGCTGAGTGAAGAAATCTAAAAGGTTGAGATGGGGATGGAGAGCATTAAAGCCACGGTGGGAAGGAGAGTGAATAATGGGGGAAAGAGATACAGTGCAAAAATACGGAGATAATAAATGGAGAGCCATGTGCAATAACATGCAAGTTTGCCCTGTATTTAGATTATACAGTAGGTAGAAGGGAATAGAGAAAAACTTAAAAGGTAGAAAAGGGCAGGTAAAAAGAGTTTAAAAGCTAAACAGAGAAGTTGATATCTAATCCTAGCAATCATTAAGAACAACTGGGGCTCATGAGTTTGATCTGATCAGATGTACACTTTAGATAAATCATTTTGAGGGCTGAATGAAAGATAGGATTAAGTGGGTTTGGGGGAAAAGGTAATTAATTATGTTTTGGACATGTTAAGTTTAAGATCTTAATCTTCTAAGCATCTCTCTATACTTTTAAGTCAAATCTCTATGGTGTTCCACCAATTATTTGCAGTAGCTACTGCTATATTACTTATTTTAATTTACCATGTCTATTTCTCTTATTGTTCAGTCATCGCCAACTCTTCAGTAATCCCATTTGGATTTTTCTTGGCAGATACTAGAGTGGTTTGCCATTTCCTTCTTCAGCTCATTTTACAGATGAGGAAACTAAGGCTTACCAGGTTAAGTGACTTGCTCAGGGTCACATAACTAGAAGGTATTTTCAGCCAAATTTGAACTCAGGGAGGTAAGAGTCTTCCTGACTTTTCAGGTCCTATACTCTCCATGTACCATCTACCTGTTTTCCAACCTTGTCTATAAGCAAGACCAAAAGCTATGTCCAATGTGCATAGAGTAATAAAAGAAGCCATGGACCTGTACTTGAGTAAAATAACAACGTAGTTCCCTAAGTTAGAATTTCATAAAAGTAAAATTTCATATATTAAATGTCACATGTATTGGAGACTGAAACTTGGAAATAAATTACTGTTCTAGAACACCAATTGGTAACTTAAAAGCCTAAAAATTTATATATATATATATACATATAATCTTCTAATATCTCCAACTGGTTACAAAGGAGTTTACACACCTGAGATCTGACTAATTATTTTCAAATATTACATACAATAAAGTAATGCCTCTCACCTTTTCTCTGATTACAGCTGGTTTTAGAAGCCCAACTCAGTCGAAGACTCTGGTAATTAGTATCTTCATCACAAACCAAAGTTCTAGTCAAACAAAAATCTATAACTACCAAAAAAAAAGGAGAGAAAAATCACAAACACTATATCAAAAGAAATAATTTCACAATGTTATCAAAGAAAAATAGAGACCATTTTGCATTGAGAAATACATTTAAAAATAAAATGCAAATGGAAAATCCTTCAGGTAGATTTGGGTTAGATGATTACCTGAGATCCCTTCCATATCTAAGATTCTATAAATTCATAACTTATTCACTGTTCTTTTTTGTCCTTGCTTTTTCTCCTTCCAAAAGAAGTTTTATAGTCCTTTAGGGGAGGTACTATTCTATACTTCTCCAATATCCCTGGATGCCTTGCACAGTACCAAAATATATAGTCGGCACAAATAACTGTTGAACTCAAATCAATTACTAAGAATGTTAAGGGTATTTGATAATCCATATCACACTTCTTATGGAAAGGAATTTAACATGATAAAGATTAATCTTAGCTCCCATCCAAAAGTAACTAGCTATATATAAGTATTGGAAGGACCACCTAATAAGAAGACCACCTAAATAATCCAGGGTTCAAACTGTGCAGATAACTTTATAATAAAGCTCTTCTTAAAGGCATTATGTCTATGCTTGCACATATTTGAACTTTACACTTACTGGGTACAGGCAAAATCAAATTACATGACATTAGCTTATAGTGTTAAAGTCAGTTCATCCCAGGGAAATACCATGAATGATTCAAGAACTGAGCTAGACAAATGTAATATTCCTCGTGTATGGTATGTACTCCATTTATGTTGAAATGCTTATTGAACCTAATATTCTATTGACACATTTTGAAATAATATGGAAAATCCTTTAAAAAACATTATTAAGAAAAGAATGTGGAAATAAAAATTTATTCATACAACCACTATAATTTTGCTTTCTTTCTCCTGATAGTGACACAAAATGGAAGGAATTACATAGATTGATAATACACAACACTCCCCAAGTTGCTCTATAAATGGTACTCAAAATTGTTTTGTGGATGATGTCACATCTATTTTTTTCTTTTTTCCCTATCTCAGGTTCCTCTTTGACTATCTGCTTTAGTCTCTGACCATACATATCCAGGCTCCACTTCCTGCTTCCTTCCCCCAACTACAGGGCCTTTCTCAACTTTCTCAACGTTCCTCAATGACAGAGGACAACTGTTGGGGAGGAGGTGAATGAATGAAAGTGAGGATACCCATTGGTTCTCCAGATTAAAAGGCAAAACCCAATGGTGGGGGGATCTTTCTATACTATTCACATGTTCCCCGATTTCAGAAAAATCACTCAATACCAGACACCTTATCCAAAAGGTGATTGCAATAAGACCTGGGGAAGTAGTTATTTATAGAAAGAACTTTGAGAAGAAATTTTGTTAAATTTTCTATTCAATAAAGGATGATGGAGTAGGGGAAATGGGAGAGGAAAAAGAAGAAAAAGGAAGACAAATACTTGCAACTACTCTATTTTTACTTCAGAATAAAAATAGAGACATTACTTACCATATTTGACATCTGGAACTGTGACAGAACTCTCTGCTATGTTTGTAGATAAAATAATCTAGCAAAATAAAATAAAATGCATTATGAACATCCTTAATGAATAATAGGTAAAAAGGAATCTCCTAAATGGGAAAATTGTAAAACTCTTCAATAGTACTTCTATGTATAATTTTGAATAAGGGATTTAAAATTTTTAAGTTGTTAAACCAAATACCATGAAGAAACAATAACAATAGTTTGCATTTCTAGTGTGAGTAAAGATTTTTACATAGTATTTTCACCATAATAATTCTATGAGGAATGTAAGTGTAAGGATAATTATTGTTACTGTTTTTTTCAGATAAGAAACCTAAGCTTGGGGGAGGCTATTTAATCTTCCTAAATTCATACAACTAGTTTTGAAGTTGTCATTCAAGATTTCATTATTATTAAACTACTAATGCCTTCCCAGGTTGGATATCAAATTCAAATCCATTTAATTTATTCATGCAACCATGATTTATCCAGCATGTACGATGCAGTATCAAATAATGAAGCTAAGGATAGCCTTGTTCAAAAATACCCAGGTTCAAGGCTCACCTCTGATATATAGTGTAAGTGTAATGTTGGGCAAATCACCTAATGTCTAACTGACCTACAAACTAGTGGCACCTAGAGATGTCCAACATGGGCCTGCAAGACCAGCTAGGTTGCAAATTTATTCATGTTTGGGGATAATGCCTATATTTCATACACCATATCATCCTCAGAGCTATGGCCAAGTTGAAAGGATGAATAAAGAACTTAAATCTGTGATTGACAAATTGTGCACTGAGACTCATTTAAAATGGCCTGAAATTCTACCTCTGGCCCTATTTTATCTCAGAAGCAGACCCAGAGGTGATTTACACATCTGACCATTTGAGATGTTATTTGGATATCCACCTATTCAGGCTCAACCATTTACCCCTGTCTATACTTTATTGTTAGGAGGGGATACAACCATTGCCACATAATTACAAACTAAACTGCAAGAACTCCATGACTCTGGAGCTGCCATTCAGGCAGGCCCCATAGACTTCTCACTTCAAGATTGAAATCCAGGTGACAGCGTATACATAAAGTATTTCAAACATCCTGGGCCGCCTGAACCTGCCTATGACAGACCATTCCAAGCCCTATTGACTACACCAACAGCCATTAAAATTGGGGAGAGGGACTCATGGATTCATTGTAGCCATGTAAAATGAGTACAGTCTGTTAATGATGAATAATTTCCTATATTGATTGTATTTCACTATTGATTGTGATAAGACTTCCCTACTGCTAAATCTGTACTATTTTGTTCCATTATATTTTATTGATCCTTCTACTTGAACAAATTGCTCTTGTAAAACAACACATATACTACCTAAAAAAAAATACACACACACACCACACACACAATACCTGTATTAGTGACCTATAATGACCTAATGTGCCTTGTATAACATTTTGTGCCTTTTATAAATTTTTTTTATTTCCTAGAATATATCATTGCTTTTATACCTCTATTGTTTTATCTACCTCATTTGCACTCACACTGTGGATCATGGCAAGTTAAAGAGGAAATGAATCTTATTTTTTCTCAAGTAGCCTCTATATTTTACCTCTGTGATTATGAAATATATACATTTTTTTAAAAAATTTTGTTTTATTTCTTACACATGTGACACAGAACTTCATTTTTTCTCTCATTTTTTTTTGTATTTGAAGCACATGTCACCAGTATTGAAAAGATTTTTTAAACTGTTTTGATTTTAGCAATAGAATAAGTGAAGATGTACATTTGCCTAGCATATAAATGAATACCCCAAAAGCTTTGGACTATGTCATTTTGCCACTAGTTATTTAAATATTATGAGACTTTTGCTAAATGAATATGTCTAAATTGAGGAAAAAACTGACCACAAAGGAACACAGAATTTAACCTGTAAAGTGAGAAAGAAGCACAAAAAGTAAGAGAGACCAAACCAATCCTATGGGGATTGATGCCATTCTGTTCAAAGAGCACAAGAACTTGATCATGAGTGAGACTTGAGGTTGTGGTTCTTTAACGTATTAAATGCAGGACTTCCTTGTACCACACTCTTTATCAAGTAAATAACATTGATTGTTCTGGCTCCATTATCCCGAAAAGCAAGAAAAAGGGTCATACCAGTGAATGCTATTTCCCATTTCCTTCAAGATCTAGTCTCTTTTTCTATTTTCTTTCATGATGTCACAACTTATTGTAGTCCAGACTGTTTAACTGGGTTAGTAATGACTGTCATTGCAGGCTTATGGGACATGATTCACTACAAGAACCTGTTGTCACTGGTGAATTTTTTTTCTTTCCTTCTTTCCTAGAATTATTTTAACCTTTTTAATATTCTATATTTCACTCAGAGGTTATTTTTTTAAATTTTTATGTATTCTTGGATGTTTTTGACAACTGATTCATATGTCTTATTAATCCAACATGTATCCCTGTGTGATTCTTATATGCATCCCTGTATCCCTCTGGGGGGGTGACTGTTATTGTTGTGAATTTTTTATTTTGAATTTGAATCCAGAAGGTGAACTTTTTGGAGAAGGCACCATGAAGATGCCTGCAGAGACTGCACGCTGCTCCAAGAGTTCCTGAGCAAACTGAAAGAGCAGAATTGAACTTTGGGGGTTTTAATACATTTGTTTATATATACTTAGTTGTACCAAATTGTTCTTGTTCCTTTTTGTTTCCTTATCCCCAAGTTGTTGTATTTTCTCTGTGAAATATTGTATATACCTTATTTAAATTATGTTTAAAATGATCCATTAGGGAAACTGGTCTCCCAAAGGATCACAGGGGAGAATGTGCAAGTAGAAAATCTGCCACATTGGAGCTACATTTTCCCAGCAACCTTTTAAGTACATCCTCATTTGGCGTACAGAGGCTGGGGAGATAAATTTGGCTGAGACCCACGTTGTGGGGCTCTTTTTTGGGAGTGTGAGCTTTGCTTTGGTTAAAGTGTGGCAGGTGTGGGTCTCTGGGTCTGTGCTCTGCTCACTTAACTGATGGAATCTCTTTCCCTCTCATTTTTGTTATTAAATCCTTTAATTTAAAATTATCTGGAGTATTCCATTCATTTCTACTCCTACACATATTAGTTTAAAAT
Source organism: Gracilinanus agilis (assembly GCF_016433145.1). Classification (NCBI taxonomy): domain Eukaryota; kingdom Metazoa; phylum Chordata; class Mammalia; order Didelphimorphia; family Didelphidae; genus Gracilinanus; species Gracilinanus agilis. The sequence continues at coordinate 422,288,985 of NC_058131.1, read as the reverse complement.
GATAATCATTTGTAAGTGATAATCACTCAAGAGGAGCATCAATAAAAACTTTGCCAGTTGGGGGTGGAGGTGAGAACAAGAGACTGAAAAACAGAGCATCAGAAATAAGGAGGTCTAGGGGGTGAAGGGGAAAGTAAAAACATGAATCATGGAACCATGGAAAAATTTTCTAAAATAAAATATTTAAATCTTAAAAAAAATAAGGAGGTCTTATTTCCAGCCTTAGTCTCTAACTTAATCAGAGTGGAGCCAGAATTTTATATCTAAGTCTGTGTTTAATAGAATGTAGATAAGCTGCAAAATATCTAAAAGAAGAGGAGGCAGCTGGGTAGCTCATTGGATGGAGAGCCAGGCCTAGAGACTGGAGGTCCTAGGTTCAAATATGGCCTCAGACACTTCCCAGCAATGTGACCCTGGGCAAGTCACTTGACCCCCCATTGCCTAGCCCTTACCACTCTTCTGCCTTGGAGTCAATACAGAAGGTAAGGGCTTAAAAAAAAATCTAAAGAAGAGCAACCTAAACGGCAAAAGACCCTAAAGTCCATGCTATGAAGTTAGATAGAATATAATGGAGGAATTAGTCTATGGAAGGAAAAGATCTGTGTAGTCTGATAAGATTCATTGGGAATAATATGACCATTTTCTATTCCTGAAAAGTCATTTCCACAGAAAAGGAAGTAGACTTTTTCTGCTTAGTTACATAACAAAAAGCAATGAGTACAATTTCCAAGAGGCATCTAAAATTAAATGTGAGGGAAAAGCTAGTCAAAAGTTGAAAAGGGATTATTTGGGAGAAAGCAGCTCCACTGGGAAACGTTTCTTTTCCAGATGGATTAGATGACTAGTAAGGTCCCTTCTAACGGAATTGTTTTTGTGAGTTAGAGATGAGAGTCTGCAAAATGAGTACATTTTAGTTTGGGTTATCAAGAGTACATGAAAATGAGTGGTGAGATAAGGCTTTACTATTATAAAGTAGATCAAAGCCAAACTGTAGGCAGAGGTTCTTTTCTGTACCATGGACCCCTTTGCCAATACACGGAAGTTTATGGATCTTTTCTCAGAATAGTGTTTTTTTAAATGTGTAAAATTAAAATGCATAGGATTACAAAGGAAATAAATTCTAATGAAACACAGTTATCAAAATATTTAAACAAGTTCCTGGCCTTAACTTAAGAACTCTGAGTATACTGCCTTCAATGAACTTCTCTAGTATTTTAGTTCTAGCCTTTCCTACAAATCAGAGTCAGTCAGTTCCAGACATGTCTCTTTCTTTCTGCTTGGCTTTTAATTTCCTCCCTTTTCTAGAATCTATTATATTTGGTGCTTTCCACATCACATGCAATCTCACTCACTGTTGACTCCTTGACCACAATATCAAAGCTGGAAAACCAAACACATCTTGAATAAGACCTCACTTCCCTAGTCAGCATCAGTGAAATGCAGATGAGTCCTAGCTAGAGGAGCAACAAGAGCTTCCTTTTAGCTTGGGTGTAAAGTCGGGAGGGAATCTCTCATAGAATCTGCAAAATCTCCTGCCCCACTGTGGAGATTATATCTTATGCAATATTCCACCACAAACTAAGTTATAAATACATCCTTCCCCGCAAACCTCTCTTACCTTGTCCTACCTCATGCCCTTTGAATGTCTCATAAGTTTTATTCTTCCCTTATATTAGTTAATATAAACTGATTATAAGAACCTCTTGCCTCAGCCATCTTGGCCTATCTGCGTCTTCAATGAAAACTATGAAGTGCTAACAAATTAGATGAAGTGCTAACAAATTAGATGAAAGAGAGGAGGCCAATACTTTACATGGTAGGCAGTGGGGAACCACTAAAAAACAATTATGTAACGGAGTACGGCTTTCTACAGATAACATAGACAGGGAATCAGAGAAAATACTAGAAGAAGGAAAATCAGGTCAGTGGTTCCCAAACTTTTTTGGCCTACTACCCCCTTTCCAGAAAAAATATTACTTAGCCCCCTGGAAATTAATTATTTTTACATTTTAATAGCAATTAATAGGAAAGATAAATATACCTGTGGCCATCACCACCCCCTGGATTAATGCAGCACCCACCAGGGGGCGGTAGTGCCCATTTTGGGAATCACTGAGTTAGGTGGTTATTACAGAAGTCCAGACTAGAGGTATCTCAGGACCTGGACAAATCACGGTAGTAAAAATGAGGGAAAGGATCATGCAAATATTAAAGGCATTGATAGCATTAGATTCAACAATATTTAGTAGATGCATGAATTTAAACAAATAAAGATATAAAAATACAAGCTAGTCACATCCATTTGGAAAATTAGCTTCTAAATATAGAAAACTGGGGCGTGGGGGGTGGGAGGGGCTTACAAAGCAGTCTGAATCCATAATTTCATTCTTGAAGAAAACCCATCATGAACACAGAATATATCAGTGCATATGTCAGAAGTTCACAAAAAACATAATTTAGAAAGTAAGTCAATGAGTGATAAGTATAGTAATTTGGGGATGGTGGAAAGATGACCTAAGGAGGAGAGGAAATGAAGAGAGAGAACCAATGATATTGCAACAGTACAGTAAAGTAGTGGAGGTGAGAAACTTCCTCTACAGAGCTGACCAGTATCTTCTCTGCAACTTCTAAGGTAACATTAAGCATTCAGTACAAGGAAAAGAAAACATTGTTTTGTTGGTTTACACATGCAACTACAGTGTTTATCTTTTCCAATTTTCTCACCTTTCTGTACCCAGGGACTGGAGTTAAAAACACATTATTTTGTTCTTCCAAAGTTACACTGGAATGGAGAGGATAAACCTGCAATCTAAAAAACCAGAATAATGACATCAGATGTTGATAATATCTTATATATTTATATAACATTTTGAGATTTTAAAAAACTGTTCATATTCTGATCCTTATGTCATATGTGAGGAAATCAAAACTCAGTGAGGTTAATGACTTTCCCAAGATTGCAAAACTATTAATTGTCAAAGGTGGGACTCCAAAAACTAGGGCTCTTCTTAAATCCATTTAACAATCAATCATGTTATTTTAGGAAGTGATTAGTGACTATGCTTTGACTACACTTATTCAGAAATGGCTATAAGATTTATTACATACAGAAATAATTCAACTTTTTCAAATCAGTCAATTTTGCATGTTTAAAACTACCTTTTGTGAACCATATTTGTAAGGAGCTCATGCATGTAGTTTATTTCACCTAAACCTGGGGAAAGAGGAAAAGAGACAGGTTTAAAAGGTTTTATTTTGTTAAAAGATCAACTTTCAAATGAAGATAATGATTTTTCACACAAGTTCTTTTTTTCCATTTTTAAAATTAAATCCTTAGTAATTCACCACCACCCACAAAAAAAATTTAAATAAACAAATGCATAAAAATTATGTTTCAGGCAAGTTCTACCCAATTTATTTCTTATTCTACTTCCATTTTCTCTTCCATTATCTTTTCCATATTATACTTCCCATTTAAGAGGTCAATTGGAAAGGTCAAAATGGTACCTATACTTATAAAATGAAATTCTTTATCATCCTAAAATGTATCTTTCTAATAAGTTTGAAGACAAGAGTTTTTGAAAGAATCAAAATTTTAATCCTATAAAAAATTTTAATACCTTGTAAAAAAAAGGATTTAAGTTTCTATTCATCACACTTCAGTTTCCCAAAGATACATGAACATAACAGAAAGAACCAACAGGTCCAATGACATGATGAAGACAGGATATTTTTCCTAAGCCTCTGATTTGCCTACTGACCCATTTTATATTATAGCCTGAAAGGTGTTGGAAATTTCTGCAACCAATATTTTCAAATCTTTTTCTTCTGAGGTTTTTGCTCCCCATCCAAAGCACTCATTTGAGAGAAAAACTTTAAGTTACCTTCTCCCCTCTAAGACAATTAACTGGAGAGTGTGGGAAAACTCAAGTCCCCTTTACAAATATTAAAATCAAAGTTTTTTCTACCCTTCACTTTGAAGCAATCATGTGCAGGGGAAGATATTCACAAGCTGAAATTTATTCAATGCTGATCAATTATCTACTAATTGTAACCAACCAAGTAAAAAAATGTTTTTTATTAATTTGCTAGTAATTCAAATTTTAAAATTCTGATACTTAGAACTGTGGGAGTAGACACGCAGAAGGAAAGCATATGATTTTTTATCACTTGTTCATAAGGGTATATATGAATGGGGGTTCTAGTTTTAAAAGAGTATTCTATTATAAAAATGAATAACATGGAAATAAATTTTGAGTGATAATACATGTATAACCCAGTGGAATTGCTTGTCAGCTCTAGGAAGGGGGAAGTAAAAGGGGAGGGAGAGAACACGAATCATGTAACCATGGAAAAATACTTAAAATTTTTTTTAAACAAAGAATGAGTCATACTAAGAATTATATGTTCATATTCTAATTGGCAAGAAAAAATCAAAGAAAAAAAACTTTTATGTTGTGAAAAATGGCTAATCAAACACTTTCTCCGCAAAGCCCAAAATGGATACCCACCTGGCAAAAAAACCAATACGCTACTGCGTTCTGACACAAAGCTAGCACTCGATAAGGTCTTGTCCCTAATAGTAAAAATGTGATATAAAAAGCAATTAGGTATCCATTTTCTTCCTTGGCAAAAACATCACAACTTTACATCTGGAAGTAAGCTTAGATATAATTTAGCTCAACAGATACTTTTATTAAACAAATAAAAATATTAAAGCCTAGAGCATAAAACTAAATTGTTTGAAGTCAAGCAATAAAATCAGTAACAAAGACTGAGACTATAAAATGGTTTTGTGGATAAAACTCTGTACCTGGTGTCAGGAAGACCTCGGTTTAAATCTGGCCTCAAAAATTCACTAGCTATGACTGGGCAAGTCATTTAACTTCTGCCTCAGTTTCCTCACCTATAAAATGGGGATGTACCTACCTATTAGGATTGTGACAGAGATAAATAAGGTAATATTTGTAAAGCTCTCTGCAAACCATAAAGTGCTATGTAACTCTAAACCTTATCATTAACATTGTTATTATCATTATCTCTATCATCACGATGATGGAGACTAAGAAACTAAGAGCAATGTCAAGGCAACAATGAAAAGAAATCATTAGAGGAGCAGACATGAGCACAGACCTGAGTCAAGACAAAACCAAAACAAAAACACACTTTTTAAAAGTTTTATAAAAGGTAGTGCCAACTCATCAAGCTAGAAAAGCTTGCACAAGAATTCAATCCAATGGAGTATAATAGAGTCTTATTTCTTTTAAGATAAATTAAAAATATTTAAAGCCCTCTACATTTGACCCAATTTACTTCCCTAGCCCTATTAAATGTCTACTCTACTTTATTTAAGCTCTAACAAAATATGCAACACATTTCAGTAAAATAAGAAAATGTGCTTTCAACAGATGAAATAATATATCCCAACCAAAAATACTATTACTTTTAAACTATGTTCAATACAGTAATGATTAATAAGTGAAATTCATTCAAAATTATTACTGATTTTGTCATTATGTATTTTATAAGTTTATAATGATAGCATCATATTGGAATCAGCAAACTTTATCAAAATGATTCCTCATACTTCTATTTCTTCAAGTCCCAAATTGGAACTTGAATAAAGTTTTCCAACAGAGGTTATTCCCAAAGCTAACAACCACCTTTTCAACAGTATTTCTATGAGAAAATGAATTCTAAACTCCAGCAACTCAACTTTTAGAACATGATATATTCATAAGATGAGGACTACTTGAATGTTGGAAAAACTTATTAGAAAGGACAAAACAGAAAACAAAGACCATCAGCCTTGATGACTTATTTGATTAATATAATTCTTGGGATTAATTTAAGTGTAACATAGATATGACATCTCTACTTTTGAATATCAGATTCAATATTCTTTGTAGGCTATCTCTATTTTTAAAACTATTATTTCCAACTTCCTTTTGAAGTAAAAAATTATCATCAGGTCATACTGGTCACACTATTTGAACTAATGCATAAATCATGACTGTACTGTAATATCATAAAAAATATTCACTTAAAGCAAAAACATTTTTTCTTAAGTCAATTTCCCTTTTCTTACCCATTCTCTTTTATATCCAATTCGTCAAATAACTGAATCAAGGAAATGGCAACTTCATACATTTCCTTTGTTATCATTGGTTCATCCATTAGCTGTGGAGGAAGCTTTAAAAAATATACAGAAATTATTTCTTCAGAAAATGTCTTAATTATTTTTAATTAAACAGATAAATTATTTTAAATCTTAATTCCAAGTTGTGTGTTCAAAAGGATATGGTCCTATATTAAAAAGGAACAAAAGTTTCCCCCAAGCCTTGATTCAACCCAAAAAAACAGACTCCAAAAGTGATATAATTAGCAGACCTACACTGAATGGTCTCTCAAATGGAAGGAAAAAAGATAATTTATTTCTTTATTTTCATTCTTTAAATGCTAAAATAGGTTAGTATTATTTGTCTAAGTCTGAAAACTTACAGGGAACAAAGATCACATGTATATAACTCTCCCTTTATAGTACCAAATATAATGTTTATACCTGACAACATCAAAGGAGCAAAAACAATTGTCTAGGTAAATGGTTTTCTGAATGAAGTCAGATCCCATAGCTGCTCACACAATAATTGCAAAATTTTGGCAAATCTCTGAAGTTTACATCAGGTTGCATAAGAATCAAGATAAGCAATGAGAAACTAGTCACAAGAAGTAGTCAGAAGCTAAACAGCAACAGGAATGGGAGCTCCTAGAGCTCAGTATAGCCCAACCAGAAAAAATATGGAAGACATGCATAGCTGCACTTTATGCATAGTTGAGGCAGCAAGCACATGCAATCAACAAAGTCTCATGGAGGTCAAAACATCCCAAGAAAATAAGAAAGCACCAGAGCAGAACGATGGAAGTGCGGGGGAATAAAAGTGATCAGACTGAATCACTAAGGTCTGAATCACTAAGAAATCCAGGGGATCTGAGGTACTTGAGGTTAAAGTTAGCACAGGAACTCAAGGGATCCAGAACAAGAAAAGGCAAGAATGACTTATGCCACAAGCACAAGAAATAAAGCAGAGGGTAGATCTTTCCCTGGTACAAACTCTCAATTCAGGAATTAAAATATCAACTTCAATACAATTACAATAGATCTAAAATGCACTCCACTCCCTCCCCCCTCAAAAAACCAGGTAACTCAATAACAACTACAAACAGAAAAAAATGGATTTTCAACAAGGACTACATGAATAACCATAGAGAAATGAAAAATCAATTCTCAGAACTGTGAATAAGGATAGAATGAATGAAAATAAAATAAGAAAAGGTTAAAAGAATGGTTTAGAAAGTGAAATCCAAGAAGATCTTACTTATAAGAAACACAAATACTCAGGCAAGATGAAATAAGAGGCCACAGCAAAACCTATTTGTGTCTCAGGTAAATACAAAGAAGAAGGGGTATCAATTATAATTATAAAGAAGGCAAAAGCAAAAATAGATTTAATTAAGGGAGAAAAAAGAAAGAAACTGTTTCCCCTGAGAGAATAAACAATGAATTGATTTCAATATTTCACATATGAGCTAAATAAGATAACTCCAAAAAGGAAAAAATAATTAAATTACAAAGGAAAATAACAAAACTATAATAGTGAAAAATATCACTTTGCTATTTTCAGTCCTAGATAAATTTAACAAAAAAATCAAGCTAAATTATTATTTTATAGGATAAGATAAATCTCTGATAATTATTGAATAGAAATAGAAAAGAAAATATAAAAGGATAAACATTTATCAGCTGAGCATTAACACCTTTACGAAAACTGTTTACCTTAGGATATATAAACCTCATAAACACCAAAAAAAGAAAAGTAGAAATATAATTCACACCTTTTACTAACCACATGAATTCAAAATTATATTAAATAAAAGGTTGCTAAAATGAACTGGAGACTAAATTAACTTAATATTTTTAAAATGGTAGGTCAAAAAAAGCATAGAAATGTTAGGTAATTTCAATGAAAATAATTACAACATTGAAAGGCAGTACATATGGGAAAATTGTTCTCTCCAAAACATTTTCATCAACACAAGAATGAAAAAATCTATTAATCAGCCTGCAACTAAAAATACTAGAAAAAAAATTTAAAATTCTAATTAAGCATGAAAATGGAAATCTTGAAAATGAAGGAAGACATTAACAAAACTAAAAATAAACTCCAATAATTGAAGTAATAAAACTAAGACCTGTTTTTGAAAAGTCATTAGCTAATTTATTAAAAAAGAAAATCAAATTACTAGTATCAAAATTTTTTTATTATTAAAAATTATTTAATTTTTTAGAAGATTTTTAATTAATTTATTTATTTAGAATATTTTTCCATGGTTATATGATTCATGTTCTTTCCCTCCCCATCTCCCTCCCACACCCCTCCCCGTAGCCAATGAGCAATTCCACTGTATTTTACATAATGTCATCGATTAAGACCTATTTCCATATTATTAATATTTGCATTAGGGCAATTGCTTAGAGTCTACATTCCCAATCATGTCCCCATAGACCCATGTGATCAAGTAGTTGTTTTTCTTCTGTTTCTACTTCCACAGTTATTTCTCTGGATGTGGATAGCGTTCTTTCTCATAAGTCCCTCAGAATTGTCCTGGATTATTACATTGCTGCTAGTAGAGAAGTCCATTACATTAAATTGTGCCACAGTGAATCTGTCTCTGTGTATATAATCTGTCCTCCTGGTTCTGCTACTTTCACTCTTCATTAATTCCTGGAGGTCGTTCCAGTTCACATGGAATTCCTCCAGTTCATTATTCTTTATGGCACAACAGTATTCCATCACCAACAGATACCACAATTTGTTCAGCCATTCCCCATTCGAAGGGCATTCCCCTCATTTTCCAATTTTTTGCCACTACAAAGAGCACAGGTATAAATATTTTTTGTACAAGTCTTTTTGAACAACTCTTTGGGGTATAACCCCAGCACTGGTTTGGCTAGATCAAAAGGCAGATAGTCTTTTAAAGCCCTTTGAGCATAGTTCCAAATTGCCATCCAGAATGGTTGGATCAATTTATAACTCCACCAGCAATGCATTAATGTCCCAATTTTGCCACATCCCCTCCAATATTTATTACTTTCCTTTGCTGTCATTTTGGCCAATCTGCTAGGTGTGAGTTGTTTTTTTGTTTTGTTTTGTTTTGTTTTGTTTTTTAGATCCTTGTATTTTGGTGTATTGTCTCATAGGTGGCAGAGTGGTAAGGGTGGGCAATGGGGGTCAAGTGACTTGCCCAGGATCACACAGCTGGGAAGTGGCTGAGGCCGGGTTTGAACCTAGGACCTCCTGTCTCTAGGCCTGACTCTCGCTCCACTGAGCTACCCAGCTGCCCCCGTGTGAGTTGTTTTGATTTGCATTTCTCTAATTATAAAAGATTTAGAATACTAGTATCAAAATTTAATGGGAGAATTGACAAAAGAAAAATAATGTTAATATTATTTTGCCCAAATAGCCAGTGAAATAAATAATGAGGGAAAATTAATACTACAAAAATATAAAGTACTCAAATTTACAAAATGAAAGCAATTTACAAATTGGATTTCAGAGAAAGAAACTGAAGAAGCTATAAATGAATTAAGAAAGTAACAAATATGAAGACAAGATGAATTTGGACTCAGACACTTCCTAGCTGTGTGACCATGGATAAGTCAATTAACCTTAATTGCCCAAACTATTTTTCTGCCTTAGAATCTATACTTAGCATAGAACTTGAAGGGACAATAAATAAAAATTCATTTTCTCTTTTTATTTTTTTAAATTATTTTTTTTAAACCCTCACCTTCCGTCTTGGAGTCAATACTGTGTATTGGCTCCAAGGCAGGAGAGTGGTAAGGGTAGGCAATGGGGATCAAGTGACTTGTCCAGGGTCACACAGCTGGGAAGTGTCTGAGGCCAGATTTGAACCCAGGACCTCCTGTCTCTAGGCCTGGCTCTCAATTCACTGAGCCACCCAGCTGCCCCCCATTTTTTCTTTTTAAAAAATTGATATGAGTTCAGTTTAGTACCAATTCTAAGGTAGAAGGATAAAAAAAGCAAATGAATTAACAAAAGAATCTGTCAAACAATTACTTGCAAATATTACAAAAATTATTATGTAAGAAATGGAGATAAACTAAATTCCTTTCCAATCAAATCAATGATGAAACAAGGGATGTCTACTCCTGTATGGCATAGTACTAGAAATGCTGGAAATAGCAATAAGACAAGAAAAAAGGAAATAAGGAAATAAGCATTAAAAAGAAAATTATCCCTTTTAGAATATACAATGGCATACTCAGACAACGATAAAAGACCAACTAAAATAAATTGAAACAATAACTTCACCAAAATTTAAAGATATAAAATTAATACATACAGGTCATTAGCATTGATGCATAAAAACAATACCTAAGAGGAGGAGTTTGAAAGAGAAATTTCATTTAAAATACCCACAAATATGTTTAAAATTCTTGAGAGTCTACCTACCTTGACAAATACACAGTAAGTAGACAGTCTGTTGAACAACAAAGAGGCCAGTGTCACTAGATCTTAAGTGAAATTTGGCCAGGAATAATGTATAAAAAGACTGAAAAGGGAGGAAATGGGGATTCCAGGGTTGTGAAGAGCTTTGAATGCTAAACAGGGCATTTTGTATTTGATCCTGGAGGTAATAGGGAGTCAGTGGAGTATGGCAGTGATAAGGTCACTTTGGTGAATTAAATGGTGAATGGAATGGAGTGGAGTGAGGCTTAAAGCAGGAAGGTTATAACAATATCTAAGCATGAAGTGATCATGGCCAGTACCGAATGCTAGTAATATCAGAAGAGGATGTATTCAAGAGATGTTACAAAGGTGAAATCAGGAGGGCCTTGGAAACTTATTGGATATAGGGGCCAACAGACAATAAGGAGTCAAAGACGGCACTTAGGTTGGAAGCCTGAGAGCATAAGAGGGTGAAAAGTGCTTGCAATAGTAAAAAGGAAAGTCGGAAGGGGGATTATATATTAAGTTTCATTTTGAACATGCTGAGTTTAAGATGTCTACAAGGCAGTTGGTGATGCATGACTGGATGGAGATCAGCTGAGTTAAGGATGAATGTCTCCAAAACTATATTGACCCTCAGTAAGTTGTTTAACTTGTTTGACTCAATTTCCTAATTTTAAAATGGGGATAATAATAGCCTCTACTTCCCAAGTCTATTGTAAGAATCAAGTGAGATAATATTTGTAAATTGCTTAGCACCACATTTGGCAAACAGTAAGTACTTAATAAATGCTTGTTTACTTCCTTCCTTTCTACAGATCTTAAAAAAACCCTGAAATATATACACACAAAGATAAAAAATCTCAAGAAATGAAAAAAAGGGCACCCCAGTATTAGATTTCAAACTAAATTACAAATGAGTAATTCTCAAAACATCTGGTACTAGTTAAAAAATAAGAGATTGAACATTGGAACATGTTAAGTATACTACGTATAGAAGGAAATTAATTTAAAGCTTTTAAGAAAAAGATTCCAAGAAAAAGACTCACTATCTGGTGGAAAACTGAGACAACAATATTAAATAAATTAGATTTAGGTCAATAGATAATGTTATATACCAAGGTAAGCTCCAAATGTATATGTAAGATATAAAGTTATATTACAGTTCAATTAGGGAAGGGGTCGGCAACGTATGGCTCTCGCCATTACTGTGAGCACTGTACGGTTCTCACGAAATTACATTTTAAAAAATGTGGCATTTATGGCTCTCACGGCCAAAAAGGTTGCCAAACCCCTGAATTAGGGAAACAAGTTTAAAATAATTAAATTATTGATTGTTATAAAACTCATGATGAAACAAAAGACGAAGAAGAGAAAATGGATAATTTTGATCATGTAAAATTAAAGTTTTTTCACACAGATCCAATACAACTAAGATTACAAAGGAAACAACTGGGGGGCAGGGGGAATCTTTACAGCAGGTTGATAAGAAAAGGTCTCATTACCAAGATATAACAACAACAGTAATAGGTAGTATTTCTATAGTATTTCAAGTATTGGCAAAACCTTTACTAATTTATCTTAATTGATCCTCATAATGAGGAAAGTAAGGCAGACAAAAGTTAAGAAGTAACTGCCCTTTAGTCAAGAAGCTCTTTCTGATTCCAAGTTCCACTCTACATCTAGCTGCCTTTAGGAACTGATTCAAATTTAGAAGAATATAGCAATTCTCTAATTGACAAAACAGTCTAAGGATAAAACTCCACTTCATACCAATCAGACTGGTCAAGATGAAAAAAAAAATATTAGGACAAGGGGAAAACAAACACACTAATATAGTGTATTGGCCTGGAGAATAGGCAAACAATTCTAGAAAGTAAATAAGATGTAAGCAAAAAAAGTTACAAAACAGTGCATGCCCCTTTAATCTAGTCACACCTGATAGGCCTATACACAAGAGATCAAATAAAGAGGAAAAAAAGTTCTTTATAAAGAAAAATATTTATACCTCCTCTTTTTTATAGTAGAAAAAAAAACCAGGGAACTAAGAAGATGCCCAACAACATTGGGTAATTTCTGAATAAATTATCATATGTGAATGCAATAAAATACTATTTTGATGTAAGAAATTAGGGAAAAGATCATTTTTAAGAAATGTGGGAAGTCATATGAATCAACAGAGTAAAACAAGCAGAACAAGAATAGTGTATAACATCCAGATCATGAAAATAATTTTAAATACCTTTAAGAACTAATGGAAGAATAAAATGAGTAGAACTGTAACAATTTAATCATAACATCCCAAAGTCAAAAACTTTAAAAACTGTAAGAACCAGAGTCAACACAATAACCATTCATAATCTGAGAGGACTAATGTTAAAATATGCAATCCACTTCCAAGCAGAGAGGTAATGAATTTAAGGTGCATAATTAAACATTTCTGAACACAATGGATATGTTTTGTATGACTACGTATAGTTATTTGAAGGTTACTCTATTGATCTGACCTCAAAGGGAAGGAAAAGACTCGGTCATTTGTTCCATAATTAGGATAAGCAGTCAACTGGTTCTGAATCTGTGGAAACTTTTTAGCTAGCTGCCAGTGGCTGGGGTTGGCAATTCGCTACTAGTGTTCTATTCAGAAGGAAGTTGCATCTGTAATTGTCTGTTCTCAAACCTGCATGTGGAGCCTAGAAAGTCAAATGAAATCAAACAACTGCTTGATCACATGGCCTGATGAGAATATTATTGGGGATGTAGACACTAAACAATAACTCTAGTCCAACTATCAATATTACATGTAAAACCCAGTGGAATTGTGTGTCGGCTACAGAGGGGTGGGATTTTGGTTTGGGAGAGAGAGAAAGAACATGAAACATGTAACTATAGGGAAATGTTCAAAATTTAAATTTAAATTAAAAAAAGAAAAAGAAAAAGAAAACTCAGTAAAGTATCAAAAAATATTAAACTTTGAAAAAAAATTTAATAAAAAGGAAAAATTAAAGATATCTATAAAGAAATCTCTACTATCAATGTAAAACTTCTAATACAATATTTGCATTAATTGCAACAAGATATTTTCAAAGATTTTACATTGATAAAGTTGGATAATTTTTTTTGCATTGCAGAATTGGTTCAATCTTGAAAATGTATTTATATGGCATCTACAATATACAGTGTGATAAGTGCTTTACAAATTTTATCTCAATATAAGGAAAACTATAACTAGAATAAAGCATATAAATATTTAAAAAATCAAAACCACATGATTATATAATTATATACTGAAAAAACTTTTGACAAAATTAAAAACCTACTTCTCATCACTGTTGTTTTATTCTCCAAAAAGCATAGGAGTAAGTGTGTCTTTGCTTAATGTGATAAATATCTATGTAAAATGAAGCACTAATATCCCATGATATAGACAGAGGACCTTACAATACAATTAGGAATAAAACAAGGATATCCATTATCAATATTATTATTTGATACAGTGCTATAGAAATATTAGCTGACAAACAAATTGAGAGAATAAATAAAAAGGAGATAACAAAATTCTCTTTTCAGAGGTAATATAATCGTCTATCAAAAGAAACAAAAAAAATAAACAAAAAATTAACTGAAGCGGTCATCTCAAAGTTGTAGGATCACCGCAGCATTTCTATATACATTAACAAGAAAACCTAGCTGGAAGATTTTCAATTTAAATAAAAAGAATAAACATTAAGGAGTTTATCTTAACTGACAGAGACAGGAATTATATGAAGACAACTAAAAATTGTAAAATGTTAACTGCCACTGGACAGGTTGAGACAATAACAAAAATATCAATACCACTCAAATCAATTTTCATTAATTCAATTGCCAGAAAGACACAAAAAGAAGGAGGGAAGGTTCCCTAGACACTAAGAAGTACAAGCTAACTTGACAATATTAATGGGCAAAGAACAATTAGTGGATTCTGTCAGCATGTGGACATATAAACATACCATCTGGACTCACATATAATGGCTACTACTCTCATTCTTGTTAACAATAAATCAAAGGGTCTTCCTCACTAAAAATCTGCCGTCATATCTTAGTCCTAAACACAAATGTTAAACAGACTAATTATAAGCAATAAAAATATTTTCCAACATACCCTAATATGATTAACATGTACCAAATCATTAAGGTAATATTCTTCAATTGTGTGAGGCTTGCCTTCTACTTCAAAGACATAAGCCGGATTCATTTTGTTCTGAACTGGAACAGCAAAATAGTCAGCAAATTCTCTACAATTGATGGTAGCTGACATCAGGATTACCTATTTTAAAAAGATACAGTAAAAGTCAGTCATTAAAAATTAATCAAAACATCTATTTCTTACTTTACTTCTTAGCTTCTTTATAGTATCTTAGAATATAGCATGAGAATAATTTATAAATGGCTTCATACTGTTCCAAGTACTTTGATATAACACAGAAAATTAAAAGATTATGTATTTCCCTAAAAAAGGAAACCTTTTCTGTATGTCCACAGAAAACCTCTAGAATTTGTTAGATTTCAGGATATTAATCTATTTCTAAAAAAACTTCATTATTTCCTTAAATCATGGAAAATTTTCAGAAAAGTGTTTAAAATAATGCAACAGAATTTTCCCAACAACTGAATTAAGTTCAATGTTTGGAGCCAAGTCTATGCTGTATTTAAAGTTTTTTCTCTGTTGAAATTGACATTTCTCTTCTTTATCAATGCTTAGCACTACTGACAAATTTAAAGATACTATTTGAGGATTTGAGATATCAGTTATAAATTTCAACTACATCATTAAAAGTATCTCAAATTCATTTGCAAAGCTTAAAAGAATTAAAATGCTTGTAAAATAACATTCTAAAAAGGACAATTAAAAAATAAACAAAAACATTTAATTTTTAGTACCATCTTTAAGCTAAAAACAAAAAAGTGGTCAAAAAGTGGTCACCTATAAACTCATATTTAAAAATTCCAACTCCTTTAATATGTATTCCAATTATTTTAAAAAATTGCAAAAGATAATGAGACTTGGTTCTCTTGTGTGGAAGGCAAAGGCTAGGTTTACTGCTCATTTTGGCTCTGATGATCATAATAAATAGTGGCCAAGGCCCCATTAACCACTCTGAGCCTTTGTTTTCTTCGGTGGAGGGATAAGATTTTTGCTCTTCAACTTCATAGGACTATTATAAGAAAGAGACTTTGTAGATCTTGAATGACTAAATAATGTTATTACTTTAGGAATTCATTCATGTAGACCTGATTATTTCAGAGTTTGGGAATGTTCTAATGCTTACATTTCCTTTTTTTGTGTGAAAAAACTTAATCTGTGAAATGGATAGTATAAACATTTCAAAGGAGAAATTTTAAGTTATTTAAGAGAATAATTTTCAAGCATCCTTACATCCCTTAGAAGCATGAATCTCTAATACTATGCCAGTTATCAATTATTCCAAAATGTTTTCCCCTAAAGAGTTCTAAAAAAGGAAGTTCTAATAGAACTAGTAGGTTCTTCCTAAATGGGGTATTATATGTACTTTCAAATATTAAATCTACATGTCTTTAGAAATGTTCTATGTAATTCAATGGTCACTAATTTAACTTGGCTCTCCATTTAATCAAATGAGATAATATTTGAAGAGTAATTAGCACAAAGTCTGATAAATAGTATGCACTTAAAATGCTTGTTCCCTTCTCCCTCTTCACAACAGCTAGGTCAAATAAGTGAGCTAAAAGTTATACTAAATTATCTCCATTAAAACATTTATTGGCTGTTTAATCATCTGCCATGGGCAAAGTAGAGAGAGTACAAACACAACCAGCCTAAGCCCTAAAGGAGCAGTGGAGGGGGTGGGGGAGGATAATAACACGGATGTAGTAGGTAAGTGAATATTAGAGTCATCTGAGGAGCAAGTGAACAGGAAATGGGAGAAAATGGAAGAAACTTCACATAGGAGGTAGCACCCGAGGGACTTGAAGGACAATTAAGATTTGAAGAGGCAGAAGTGAGGGAAAAATATATTCCTGGCATGGAGAGAGGAGGGAGGGTGCTATAAAAGGTTGTTAAGATGCAACAAGGTCTTCAGAGAATAGGCCAGGCTAAATCAATTTTATTAGATGGCAGTGTGCACGAATAAGTACATAATATAAAGTCTATATGGGGATGGAACCATATATAAAATCTCTGCAATGGTACAAAACAATTGTAAAATAATTTAAAATTATTTTAATTTAATCTATAATTTACTGTAGTTTAATACTAAATGTTATCATTCCTATGCCTTTAAATCATTCAGTCCAGGAAAGACAAATCTCTAATATCAAGTATTTCATTACAGTCAACTATCATTAGATCTTTTTATAGCCTGAAGCAAACTTTTGACATTAATGCAATTTTATTTAAAAAGTACTCAAAACACATTACTATGGTTATAGGAGAATACCCTCTAGCATGTACTAAGACACTACACATGTTACTGAGTTTGATCAGCCCCCACATTCAATCTAAAATCAGGTAAAATAAAAAGAGAAAGACAATGACAAAATCTGACTTCAAGCATTTTATTCAGAAAAGTCATGCTTACCTTCACAAAACGTGAGTTTGTCCTTAAAAGTTTTCGAACAACCAACAAGAGGAAATCCATCTCCTCTGTACGTTCGTGTACCTACCAAAAAAATAAAAAAGACTAGTGCCAAATACCAGCAATGACATTGTTTGAGGAAGAATAAAAGGAATCAGTTGTTCACTTTGGTACATTAATTCATTTAAGTCAAATCCCTATTCCTGTGGCTATATTCCATATATTAAGTATCACTTATCAGACATGCTAGCCAAAAAGTTGTGACTGACATTAAGCCACAGGTCTAAGAAGAGGTGCCAGAATTGATGTGAAATGAGACACTACCTATAAAACATCTCTGCTTTCATCCAATGCCAATCACTACCTGAACACTCTCTTTAAATAGATATTAGCTGAGACAGAGTATCAGCCTGATGTTGGGGTTTCAGCAAGTTATTATTGTCTTCCTCTGTTAACACATTTTGGATTTATACACTTGATCAGATGGCAGGCAGACTTGGAAAGATTAAGTATGATATAGCAAAAATTCAAATTTTACTACACTTTCTCATTCATATTCCCCCACACTCAACATTTACCACCTCAGTGTGGTCTTGGGCAATTCACTTAATCTCCACAGACCTTTTTCCTTCTTTGTAAAAAAATGAAGGAATTTGGCCAAATTGACACTAAAGTATCTACTAGCCCTATCTACTAGGGAGATGTTGTAGAAGGGTTTCCTGTTCAGGTAATAGCTAATCTAAATGAGGTGAACTTCCTCCTAATTCTTGGATTCCAGAGCACAAGCAAACTGCTCAAGAAAAGCAATTTCTTCTGTGGAGGAGCTCCATAAACTAAGATCTTTTATTCCTTTGCTACTCCATAGAACTAACTGTTCTTAAAAGGTCAAGATCAGATCTGGCAGCTCTGCTTCCCCAATAAACTGGTATATGGTTAGTATCAACCAAAACAAAATTTTTAGGCAAGAAAAAAAAGATAAAGGAAACCAT
Organism: Gracilinanus agilis; assembly: GCF_016433145.1. NCBI lineage: Eukaryota > Metazoa > Chordata > Mammalia > Didelphimorphia > Didelphidae > Gracilinanus > Gracilinanus agilis. The sequence goes on along the minus strand of NC_058131.1, from coordinate 422,270,871 downwards.
AAGAAATCTTAGAGAAAATGAAAATCCTCACACCTTCCAATACAATACTGTGTATTGGTTCCAAGGCAGAAGAGTTGGTACGGGCTAGGCAATGGGAGCAAAGTGACTTGCCCAGGATCACACAGCTAAAAACTATCTGAAGTCAAATTCGAACCCAGGGCCTTTCTTCTCTTGACCTGGCTCTCAATCCACAGAGTTACCTAGCTGCCCCCTCCTTTTAGATCCTTAGAAATTAGTGAGAAGATCTTTGATTATGTTGTGTTTAATCAATCAATATTTAGTATACTAGATATAAAATTTAATATTTTAAGATTTACTATTTCATTAGTAATAAATTTATTACATATTAACAAAATACCTATTTAAGAAAAATAACTTTTCCAAAATAAAAAAATTAGTTAAATTTTTTTTAATTATTGGTAAGGATCAGATTGCAATATTTTTACCTATTTTTGCAAAGTGGATTACTAAAAGATATGGATTCTCATTTCTGCTTCTATATACAATCTATTTTTATATTTGTTTGAAGTATATGAAGAAAATCTGGGCTGACATGAATATGCAGTTGTAAAGGAAGAAATACAAGTATCCATTCCACATTAAAACTTTCCCCATTTCAGTTTCAATATATCTCAAGTTAGCATAGGAAATTAAACGGAAATTTGGGGAAGAGTTTTGAGGAAATCATAGAAGACAAAAAAGTTTATAAACTCAGAAGTGTATAAAATGTATGTGTAATATCATATAACATCAATATATTTTATCCTTTAATACCATTAATATATATTTCTTTACTGTAAACATATCAATAAGAAAAAGAAAAAAATCAGACTTCTCTGGTATGAAGGGCCAAAAAATTTTATACAGATTTTCCAGATTGTGGGGGTACCTAATCCCTGTAATATAAAACAGCTACCTATATTTGAATAAGAGTTCCCAGGAAGTTTTCCATGATGTCAAAACTATTTTCATAATGATCATGGGAGATCCCAGAATTTGTGGACAATATATCAGGAACTGCAACTCTAAGGTGGAGAATTGGATATGGAATCTTCACGTCTGGGCTTAATGGATTCTCATTTCTGCCTCTGAGAAGCTATGCAACTATGAGGAAGTGATATCACTTCTCTGAACCTCAGTGTCTGATCCATAAAACAGGGATATACCTGTATTAGATATTTCAAGAGACTTGTGAACAAAGCATTTCATCAACTATGTATTTTAATAATAATAATAATAGCTAATATCTATATAACACTTACTATGTGCATTACAATTATTATTTCATTTGATCCTCACAACAATGCTGGGAAGTAGGTGCTAATAGTATCTCCATTTTACAGATGACGAAACTGAGGCAAAACAGTATAAGTGAATTGTCCAGGATCACATAACCAGTATTTGGAGGTCAGGTTTATATTCAAGTCTTGCTGATTCCAGGCCCAGAGCTCTATCTATTGTTCAACCTACTTTGGGAACCATGATAATTCACACTGCCAATTAAAAAAAACAAAAAACAACCACCCTTTTCCAACAAAAGTACAAGTGTGAAAAGCACTTTGATTTTATAATAAATTACATTTAAAAATTAACTTTATTGACATCTACTGGTTTTAACATAATTTATTCTGATAATATTTTCAAACTCTTAAATATTTAAACTTTAATTCCAGTCACAGGATGATTAAAAGATTTTAGCCATTTTGTCACATGAGCCTAAAACTAAAAGTGTACACTTTAAGAAAGATAATAGGTGGAAAACTTCACAAACTTTAAAGTGGCATACAAATATCAGCTATTATATTCATATTTTAGTCCCATATGATCAATATATCCAATAGCACTTCAAATGATATATCCATTTGTTTTTAAATAAAATTTGTTTCAAGATGGCTCATTACCCAAGATCTAACAAATTCAGAATTATTATATGCTAAATATTCTGCCAAGTATTGAGGTTATAAGATCAAAAATGAATGCATCCCTAGCCTAAGGAAGCTTACATTTTACTGACAGGATACAGCATGTACACAGCTAACGAAAGACAACATACATACACACACATACATCCCACTCTTTTGATCTACCATTCTTCTCTTTACTCTCAAATCTCTATTTTTCCTATACTAATAACCTATTCTCCTTCCCCAATTTAATATGAAACTATGAACCATGATCAAATCAACTCTGCCATTGTTCTTGGATGGATATTATTATAATGCCCTAAAATCTCACTCACCATCCCTGTAACTTTAAGGATCAGTATTCCTTCCTTCCTCGCCACTACTGTTCTTGTATATTATCTCCTCCCATTACACAATATGAATTCCAAGATGGAAGGCAAAAGTTAAAAAAAAAGAATCTAAGTTTGTACCATTTAAGGCAATAAATATGTTTAGCTATCCAAAATATTTTTAAATATTCAATAAATAATAAGCTTAGAGGGATTTTGTATACAGTCAATGGTGTGATTATAAAGATCTTATCTACAATAGTAGATACTTTGCAAAAGTCTGTTTTTCTCCACATGCCTTCATCAAGGATGCTCTTGACATATGTACAGGTTATTCATATTTGCAGATATGGGAAAGTAAGCATATCAGTAATTTTTTTAATCTCAGACTTTTTTTTAAAGAAGAACAATATAGCATTATATTTTCCTCAAAAATTTTTGGTACCTTCCCCTCTATTCAGGTATCTTGATAACCAAATCCTCAATGCAACCCCAAATTATCTTTGTATACTTGGCAGAGGATAGAGCTCTTCTTTAAAAAAAAAATGATTATCAGTTTCTTGAAAGTCAAGACTGGAGGGCAGCTAGGTTGCTTAGAAGATTGAGAGCCAGTTCTGGAGATGGCACATCTTGCTGTATTTTTGTATTAAAGAAGTTAAATAATGATGAAGTATTTAAAAATGAGATGTCAGTTTTTAGCACCTAACAATGAGTGAGGGAAACCAGCCCACTCAAGCCAATAGCAGTAAATGAAGAGACAACTATTACCCTTGGGATCATCCCCTGGAATTCGCAAGAAGAAAAGGCCAAAGCAAACTTACTACATATTTTGTACATATGAAAATCTCCCCAAAAGAATATAAGCTTTTTGAAGGTAGGGCCATTTTGTCTTTGTATCCCCAGCACACCCAGTAGACAATTAATAAAAGACAAATTCTGAATGAAAAGACCATTATGCTTAGCAACTTTTAAAAACACACTGAAAAAATAGTTTTTGGCAAAGGAGAGGGCAGAAAGCCAGAATATAAGGGAGGGATTGGGTGGCTGAGTCACTCCCATGTGGCCAAATGTTAAACTACAAAGGAAATATTTTCTGGCCAGGCTATGGTAAAAGACTAGTGAATGTTTCTTCAATAAGCCCTATTAAGAAGCGATTATAGTTGTCCAGGCAGGTAATAATGAAGTCCTTAATAAAAGTCAAAGCAATGAGAATATCAAGCAATGAAGAGTTACAATAATAGCAATATTATATGATGATCAACTGTGATGGCTTAGCTATTCTCAGCAACACATCAATGATCCAAGACAATTTTTTAGGACTTATGATGGAAAATGCTATCTACCTCCAGAGAAAGCACTGATAAGAATCTTAATTAATGCAGATCTCAAAGCATACTTTTTTGCCTTTATTTTTCTTGGTCATTTCGTCTGTTTTCTTTTGCAACATGGTTAATATGGAAATGTTTTTCATCACTGCATATGTATAATCAATATCAAATTCTTTATCTTCTCAATATTCTAAATAAAAAAGAGAGAGAGTAACAAGGAAACAATGAAAGAATCAGAAAAATCACCATAAGAATATAAAATTGGAAAAGAAAAAGTGACAGGAGAGTATCCAACAACAAGAGATACTCTACTATGTTAAATGCTACAGGAAGACTTTAAAAAGCCTTTAGAAAATCATCAGAGGGTCAAAGAATATGAACAAACAGTTCTCAAAAGAAAACTGCACACTATTAGCAACCACAGAAAAGAATCCTCCAAATCACTAAGAATAAAAGAAATGCAAACAAAATAACCCTTAGGTTTCATCTCACAATCAGAAAATTGGCAAAGATGACAAAAAATGAGAAGAGTCAAATGTAAAAAAGGTTTTAGAAAGAGAGGCAAACTAGTATACTGTTGGTAGAGTATAAATAGAATCAATTTGGAAAGTAATTTGAATTATGCCAATAAAATGACTAAAACATTAATATAATTTTAACCCAGAGATAAAAAAGAAAGCCTCTATATATACCAGTGATGGCAAGCTTTTAGAGATGGAATACCTGGCCCTGTCCCCTTTTCAGTCCCTGGGGCTGAGTCCCATGCCCACCTACCCTCAGAGATGGAATGCCATACCCCTCTCCCCTATCAAGTGTCAGGTGCGCCCTGCCCCCACACAGGGAAGGAAGTATGGGGCTGCCAGGTAAAGCGGCAAGTGATATGGAAAAATGTCAAGCACAATGGAGAGGGGGAAGGGAGCAGCTCTGCCAGGGTCCCTCTGCCTTTCTAATAACAAATTCCTGGGGGAAGGGGGAGGCCCTATGCCCAGAGAGAGCACTCTGTGTGCCATCTTTTGCATCCATGCCATAGGTTTGCCATCACTGATATATACAAATATTTATAGCAGCACATTTTAGGGTGGAAAAGAACTAGAAACAAAGTACATATCCATCAACTGGAGAACAAATAAACAAATCATGGTAAATGAATGTAATGGAACACTACTGTTCTATAATAAATGAAGAATAGTGTGAAGATAGAATTAACTTTCCCTTTGTCTACTTTTGAATTAATCAACAAAAGCAAACATACCCATACTTAACCCTAAGGTGGGAGAGGTCCAAAACACATGCTAAAGTGGGTGACAACTCAGAAAGGACCAACTGTCCCCTGGGCAGTCCTAAGCAAAATTATAGACTGCAATGGGTCCCTATAAAACAGGGGAAGGCACAGGAAGTGATGAAAAGAAGGGTCTTTAAAAGTGGCTGCAACTTCCTGTGAGTTTTTCAAGCTATTTCAAAGCTGTGGAGGCTGGTGAAGGTTCATTTTCTTCAGCATGGAACTTGGGACTCTATATTTGGTAAGACTGCTCTGAGTTCTTTTCCCTTTGGACTTTGGATTGGTGAGTGGAAAAAACTGACCTTCCTTTCCTGACTTCTGGAGACATTAACACTAGATAGGCCTCCCTCTCAGAGAAGGCCACCTGGGTGAAATCCTTGCTTAATTTACCTCTGGGTCCTTCAGCTGGGGCTTCTGGAGCCCTGCCGGAGTAGAGCCAGGAGCTGAAGCAAATATTTAGGGTAATAAGCCAGACTTCTCACTCTGCCCTCTTCCACATTCCTCTCCTTTCACTCTTTCCCTCTATTTTGTAAATAAAACTGATAAAAAGTCATGTTGACTTGAGATATATTAATTTCTGCAATGGCATACTCTTATATTTTTTTTTTTTATCCTGGGACTCCATTCTAGGAGCATAGGGCCACAACCAGTAGGCAATGGGTCACACAGTCGCTCAGGGTCACCCAGCTGGGAAGTATCTGAGCCCGGATTTGAACCTAGGACCTTTCGTCTCTAGGCCTGGCTCTCAATCCACTGAGCTAGCCCAGGTGCCCCTACTTTAGGTTGCAGTTTCTTTAGCAGATGTAGTTTTTACAGGGTGGGGTTGCTAGCCCCACGCCCAACCCTCCTCCTTTTTCATCCGGGCTAGGGACCGTCCTTGGCCCAGGAGTGGTAAGGGTGGGCAGTAGGGGTCAAGTGACTTGCCCAAGGTCACACAGCTGGAAGTGTCCGAGGTCGGACTTGAACCTAGGACCTCCAGTCTCTAGGCCTGGCTCTAAATCCACTGAGCCACCCAGCTGCCCCTCTTATATTTAGTCCAACCTTAATTTTAACCCCTTCAATAGGATGACTATAAAGAAGTATAGAAAGATTTAGGTGAATTAGTGCAAAGAGAAATAAACTAAGCCAATAAAACAACATACACATGGGGCAGCTGGGTAGCTCAGTGGATTGAGAGCCATGCCTAGAGACGGGAGGTCCTAGGTTCAAATCTGGCCTCAGACACTTCCCAGCTGTGTGACCCTGGGCAAGTCACTTGACCCCCATTGCCTACCCTTACCACTCTTCCACCTATAAGTCAATACACAGAAGTTAAGGGTTTAAAATAAAAAAAATAAAAAAAAAACAACATACACAATGATTATAATGTTATAAATGGATGGAACCACCACCACAAAATAACAGACATCCTAAAGAAGATATATCAGATGATATATTATCCAATTCCTTTACAAAGTTGGAACATCTACATGTGTGAAATATTGCATATATTTTCAGACTTATTCAATGTACTTAGATTGTTTATTCTGATTGTTTTTCTCTTCCTTTTTCTATAAAAACACTTTTTTATTTTATCATAGAGATAAACAGAAAAATACAGGTGATAAAAATATATCAATAAAAATGCATTTGAAAAAATCACCACTGAATCTTGAGAAAGAAGAATTTGTGGTAAAGCAGCATTAATGAAAGTAGAAGCATCAAATAGAGAACAAATTTACCCCTAAAGAAGCACAGCTACAAAGAAGGTGAGGGATAGGACAGGAACTAGAAGGGTTGGAAGTCCATAACTTGAGATCTAATTATGTTAATTGTCATATAGGAAGGAGACAGTAGGGGAAAAAAGAGACTGAAAATCAATGTGAAAGTAAGACTGGAGCATGGTACTGAAGGAGGCAAGGACATATGGGAAACAAGGATACATGTTCACTTTTAAGCAAGTATATATGGCTTTCTCTTAGAAAGTATGGGAAATAGTAATAATATTAAGAAAGGTTAAAGAAGTAAGTCCCCGCTAATATTTCATACTTCTCCTAGATCTCATGGCCTCAGTTTTCTACTTGATAGTGGAGCAAGAGGGTCAAAGAGAGTTAGAGTGCTCATATCATTCTCAGAAAACAAAGTAGAAACACCACAAAAATCTACAAAAATAGGAAATGAATTAATTCAAAGTATCCATAAATTTTTTTTTAAATTCAACTGAACAAAAAGTACTAAAATGTCAGAAATAATGAAAACAGAACAAAAAGAAAAATATACCAAGGGATTTCCTCAGTTGTAACCCTGACAAAGAAGTTAAACAAGAAAAAGATAAAAAAATCATAAAAGTAAATAAAACAAAAACTTGTAGAGGTTTTTTTAAAATATAAGGTCCTAAAATTATAATTGAAAGATACTTTTAAAATATAAAGAATTTTTAATGACAAATATTGAGAACATACTTGTATTAAACAATAGAAACAATATCAACTAATTATAGAAGGAAAAGAGATCTCAGGCACTATGAACTAGCTAAAAGAAAAAAAACTGAAAAAATTCATCAACATGCAAAACCAAAGACCTGGGGGCTAAATCAAGATAAAACAACATCTGAACTACTGACATCACAGAAAAATTTAGAAAAAAAAAAATCTAAAAACACCATTCAAAACAATGTTCAAGCACTGGTATAGCCTATATCAGAATATTTATTTACTACCTCACTAAGTGGGAGAACAGAAGGAGTGAGAAAATCTGAATCCAAAAATGTCAGAAATCAATTGTCAAAATTTTTTCCTATATGTAACTGAAATAATTAAAATAACAGAAAACAGTTCAAAGGATTTACATGAAGAATACAAAATTTAGCTCATCCCAGTACAATATATATTTAACATGTAAACAACTAAAAATTAAGAAAATAGAAATAAGTTATCAAGAGATTCACAGATGAGAGAATTAAGAATAAAAATTTATAATTAAGGTTTGAGTCACAAAAAAACTATCTAGTAGAAAAACCTAGTATATTATATAAAAATAAACAATTTGAGAAATATTTAACTTTCAAATTTTCAGAGCCAATTTTCAAAGTCTTTGAAAATCCAGGTTTTTTAAAATTTTAAAACAGTTTGGATTTCTCAAATCAAGACAAAATGGTTGAATGCAGATCAAAGCATTCCATTTTTCAGTTTTTTTTCTTTGTGTTTCTTTTAATATAAATCTTCTTTCATAACATGGCCAACATGGAAATACATTTTGCCTGATTGCTCATGTAAAACCACATCAAATTGCTTATCATCTCAAGGAAGCAGGAGAAGTAGAAGGGAGGGAGAGAATCTGGAACTCAAAAATTTTAGAAAAAAAAATGTTTAAATTTATTTTTACATAGAATTGGGAGGAAATTTTTATATTAAAAAAATAAAAAATAGTTCCTAAGAAAACATAAAAACTTTTTTAATAATAAAAATACAGAAAAACATTTCATATAAAAAAGAATGAGAAAAAAGACACTGGGCCAGAAAAAATCCAAAAAATCCAAAAAATCCAAACTCTTGTTTTTAGTAAAGGGTAAACCAAATTTAAAGATACCTACCTATGTGGGTAGAATATAGGAATCTTATTTACAGAATTTTTTTTTAATTTTTGAGTCAGAAGGACCTCAGAGGCCACCTAAGTCCAAAAAATACACAATGAGAAATCTCCACTATACATATACACAAGTACTACTCCAAGCTTCTCCTTTAAGGTGTCAATACCAGCCTAGAGATAGGAGAGTCCTGGGTTCAAATGTGATCCGAAAAACACTTGTATGATCCTGGGCAAGTCAATTAACCTCAACTGCCTAGCCTTTACCTCTCTTGTGCCTCAGTATCAATTCTAAGACTGTTCCTGTCACTCCTTCATAGACCCAACAAGATAAATCTAATCCCTTCTCCCTGATAGTCCTTTAATATTCAAAGATAATTATCATATTCCTCCTGAATCTTTTACAGATTAAATAAACTTGATTCCTTATATAGCTTGAACTCAAGGTTCTTCACCATCCTCATTGCCCTCCTCTAGCCACAATAGAATATCAATGTTCTTCTTAAAAATGTGCCTTTTATAAAATTTTGTTGTCCTTTTCAATCTGATAAGTTTGAAATTTTTGTTTTAGTATTTTATCCTCTTTATGATTCAGAGAATTCTTTCCTATGATTGCTAACTTACAATTCTTCCTTTTAAAATTGCCTATATATATAGCACCTACTCTCAGGTAGTTTCCCAACTTCTTTTCATAGATTGTGTCCCAGAGAGGTCCCATGTTTGTGATTCCTATGCTAGTTCACTCTTCCCAATGATGGTGAAACTATAGTATGCCATTGGTTTATGAGGAGGATAGTCTCTAGCAAATATTCTAACAATGCTATTTTATTAAATGCCTTTGCCTTATTTTTTTCCTTCTAGCTAACTAGAAAAAAATTAAACTTATGAGGGGGGGTTGTAAGCTATTATTTTGAGTGGATGTGGATACATTAACCACAGAGAATATTGGTTTGGGAAGGGGAAAACTACCTAGGTGTAAACATTTGATATTTTTTATTCCTATTCTTTTTTATAGTTCCTCATTGCTGCCTACTCATACTTAACCAGGAAACTTTTCATTGCCCTCTGAGAGATGCTCAATTTTAAACTCTGAAAACTGTACAATTCCATGGCTCAAAGCTAAAGTACAATATAAACTGAAGTCACAAAAATCATCTACATGCTTATATGACACTTAATAAAAATCAAATCAAAGTGATATTAGGAAAAATGGCCTTTGCATATTTGAGGGCTTTAAAAATTATAAATATGAATGTAATAAACATGGATAAATCTGTGCAAAGGTTAATAGGATAAGAACATATATATTAACAATAATTTCATATGAAAAATAAAATATAGCCAAACAGAATTTTGACTGGACCCCTAAGAGGATACAGAGCAAAATGCACTTTTGTTGCTTGTATTTTATTTCATGTTAATTTTTTCCTATTCAACATAATACATTAAAGATTTTATGTATGATCTTATTTTTCACTTGGCACATTTATCTGATCATTTTTAAAACAGCAGTTTATTATTAGAATCTATTTTTTTAGGCCATGTCTTAACAGTTTGGATATGGGAGGTATAGTTGGGGGTTTAAAGAAAAAAAACAACTCTCCTAATGTTGGAGAATGATACAAGTTTTGTTTAAGAACAAAAAAATCACTGGCAGCAGCAAAGATCCAGATAAGATGATGTACCCAAAAGTTACAGTGGGTAAAATCAGTTCAATTTTGTGGCTTTATCCATCAATGCTGAAGAGAACAATCTGACAGAATCTGTTAGTCTCTCTCAAACACTTTAACCCTGATGAAACTAAGATAGCTGGTTGAATCATCTAAGTGGCAGAGCATGAAATTCAACAAGCATTTATTGTTAGGCTATGGCATATGAAGGTATGGGTAAATATGAAGACAAGGGAATTCAGTATGCAGAAAAAAAGGACTATTAAAGAGATCAGTGGTCACCAATGAAGATAAAGTTCAGATTCAATGTAAAGAATAAGAAAAGTAGAAAAAAAGGGATCATAATATAGATTATAGAAATATGATTTAAAAGATTATGTAATCCAATTTCAATGATTTTTAAAAAATAGTTAAGGGTTAGTATTATGCAGTTAAATAAAAATCTGAACCAAGATCCTCATATTCCATATCAAAGTCTCTTTTTACCACACTATGATGGTTATTTGTCTAGCCACGTGTCATATCCCCAGTAGACTGTAACTTTAGAACAAGAATGGTATGAGTGGTTCATGTCCATACATTTGGGGACTTATATAGAGTTTTCAACTTTTTTCTTTTACAGACCTGCGATTTGATCACCAATGCAGGTCAATACCATCTCTGCAATTTAGTGTCTTAAAGATTTATAAGGCTTACTGAAAAATTAAGTAACCTTCCCATAATCTTATTGCCAGGATGGATGTCAGAGGTGGGACTTTAACAAAGGTCTTTAAGTACTGCACCAGGAATTCTTTATCTGGAATGATAAACTTCCTTTTCTTTCTTTCTTTTTTTTTTTTTTAAATAAAGGCATTGCAGTTGGTTTCCTTTTCATTTTAATTTATGTGTAAATATGTACATATTGGATGTAGATCTCAATGTTTAATATGTATGTTAATTTATGGATTTAAAAACTCTGAGAAGAAATTCAGAGGAAAAGTGTACTCATGTTGCTAGAAGTGGGAACTTTTGTTTGAAAAGAAGAAAAGGAAAATATGAGAGATCTTGGGAGAATTATCATTCAGAGCATAAGAACAGCTGTGCCCTGGAATCAAAACCTGAATAAAGTATCTGAAGTCAAACAAAAAAAAAGATGAGACCTCCCCTCAACACACTGATTTTTTTAATCGACTGAAAAATTTAATGAGCAGATACTCTGACCTAGATGTAACTGACTAACTTTCAGCCAGATATTAGCAAGAAACTACAAAAGACAGAGGGATAAGCAATTAGGAAGGGAATGATAAAATGAGGGAGCAAATTAAGGCAATGCTCCAAGTTATAAAGCAGCAGATGTTTGCAAGAAGAACTACAGGAGAGAGAGCAGAGTAGGAAAGGTATGACTCTGTACCCCAAAGAGATAATAAGGAAAAATACTTGTGCAAAACTACTTATAACTACACTCTTTGTGGTAGAAAAAAAAACCTGGAAAATGAGGGGTTGTCCCTCTATTGGGGAATGGCTGAACAAACTGTGGTATCTGTTGGTGATGGAATAATGTGCTAAAAAATAATGAAATGGAAGAATTCCATGCAAACTGGAAAGATCTCCAGGAATTGATGCAGAGTGAAAGGAGCAGAACCAGGAGAACACTGTACACAGAGACTGATACACTGTGGTACAATTGAATGTGATGGACTTCTCTACTAGCAGCAATGCAATGATCCAAGACAATTCTGAGGGACTTATGAGAAAGAACAATATCCATCCAGAGAAAGAACTATGGGAATAAAAATGCAGAAGAAAAACATATGATCAGTCATGTGGTTTGATGCCGATATGATTGGGGTTTTGTTGTTAAAAGATCACTCTACTGCAAATATGAATAATATGTAAATAGGTTTGGAACAATAATACATGCATAACCCAGTGGAATTGCTTGTCAACTCCAGGGTGGGGGGAAGGGGTGGAAAAAGTCATGAATCATGTAAACCATGGAAAAGTATTCTAAATAAATAAATAAACTGAAAGGAAAAAAAAGCAAAGGTATTCCCCCCAGAAGGAAAGGAGGGGCTTTTTAAGAACACCCATCCAGAGCCGTTAATAACATTGAAGGTGGGGGTTTGGGAAGTAGAGGTTACCTTCCTGATGGACACAGAGTCACTAGATCCCTTCTTATATTGTGTTTCCCCAGGACCTAGGTTTTAGAAACAAAGAGAACTTCCTGTGACTGGAGTGAAAGGGGAGAATTTTTCTGACTCAGCCAACGATTGTGTAAAAATAAATGAAAGATTTTTCTGCTGTAACACCAAATGGTTATAGTTGTAAAGACTGTAAGTCTCATTCCCCACCTCCTGTAGATCTGGGAGTGGGGGGGTTGGAGATGTCCTGAAGCAGAATAACAGGTGAGATTTGGGTCCCTGGGACTGCTGAAAACCCAAAGCAAAATTTATTTAACTATTTTATTGACTGTCTTTGTAACTCTGTGTTGTATGTGCACACAAAGGGGGAGACTGGGGAAAAAAAGCCTCTATTTGATTTATTAGTTAACTATCTCTCCCTATGTTCAGGAATATGAAAGAAGTTGAAAAAGACAAGAGAATGAGTTAAGAGATTTAAAAATGAACTTCTGTGTAAATTTTGAATTTCTTAAACCCTAAGGTAGCTTAACAAAGTGAACAGCGATTATTCACTAGGGTTTGCCCTCTAATATGGGGGAAAAAGAGAGGTAGGTAAAAAGATCTGTTCAACACTTTTCCTCATTTCTCCTTTCCTAGACACAATGAGGGTAGGTGGAAGAAGGACAGAAAAACATATTTAATCTCTAAATTGGATTTCTCAAATGGTGTTAATTTCAAAGAATATGTATGTGTGTGTTTTTGAAAAATAACACCCCAATTCTGAAATGTGATTGTCGAGTTGAGCAAAATGAATATGATGTTTCAAAGTTACAGGGCTGTAATTATCTATTGGGTTCAGAAGGGTTTTATTCTGTACCAAGTATCAAAATTTAGTGTCAGCTTTATAGAAGAAAGAGGTGATGAAGCACTAAGATTTTATGTAAGATAGGAACGTGCTCACAAGTTAAAATGCTAAGAGCATTGGGAAAGAAAAAATTTCAAAACTGTAAATTTGAAATAGAACATGCATCAGTAGTTTGGGAATACTGTTAAATGATCTATGAAATATGGCTACGTGTTATATGGATTGCTGCCAAAATTTGTACTTTGATCAGGAATTATTTCATCATTTGAATGTCATTTTTGTTCAATCATAAATGATTAATTTTTACTGTGGACTAAATTAATGTCTGAGGTGAAATGGATAAAACAATGTGCTAAGATATAGTCTGTAAATGAGTACATGATGCAATCTTTAAAGAATAATAATCTGGGCTCTTTTACTAATTAGTAAGTAAAATAATACCTGGTGGAGTGAAGTTTATTTGAATAATGATGGTGAAAAGCAAGCAGAAGAAGGGGAGAAAAAGTTGGATTAGAATATGAAAACAGGTTGTTAAGGGACTTTAAAGGGGCTTTAAGCAAAGTCCATTGGAAAAGAAGCAGAAGGCAAAACAGAAAGTTCTATTCTGCCATGAGCAGAGGTTTTGAATGGGAAAAGTGAATATTTTGAGACTAGCAAGTTAAGCAATTCTATCTTTTCAGTTAGCTCTATTTTAGAGTAAGAAGAATCTGTGAAAACTAAAATAATCAGAGAAAGAATAAAGAAAATACAGAATTGGTATTCACTATATGGGAAAAATAAAGAGAAAAACATTTTATTTGTAAATGTATAAGGCTTTAATAAGTCATTAGAATATCCAAAGTAAGAAAAAAGCTTGTTTGGGTTATGAAATTTCAGGATAATGGAACTAGACTATTGAGAAGGTAAACTTCTCTGAGCTGCAACTAAGTGAGATTTGATGTTTAAGGTAAAGGCTTTGGGGTTTTCAAATGATATTTTTGTGAGCTTGGAATTCAAGTGTGGCTATCTGATGATCAATCTACCATTCAAAAGAACTAAATATGAGATACTCAGAGGACAGGTAAAAGTCCTTAATAAATCTTAGATAATCTTAGCCTAAAGCTAGAATGAGATTCTTCTGATTTGGTATGGCCCATTGGATTCTGATGATTCCTAAGTGAAATAATTATGTCACAAGCCATTGATAGCTCTGGCCTGGACCTAAAAGTCAGACAGTGTGTCCTTTTAAGGCACATACCTAAAGGAACCAGTGAGGACAATCATAATCTTTTCTCTGCCTTTTCCTTCTATTGACAAATTCCTATAATCAGCACAGAATGTAAGTTGTAAAATGAAAGTTTCCATTTCCCAAAAAACCAAGTAAATCAGTAGTTGAAGGTTGGATTTTATAAAATGAGATTTCTGTTAATCAAAGATCTATATTCGCTGTCAAAGTCCCACAGAAAACAGTTATAAAAAAGGGGACCTTCTGTTTTAATTGACCATAATTAGAGCTTGAATGTTCTATCCTGCCTAGCAACATTATTCCTAATCTGACAAATACAATGAGAAGGATACAATACAATGAAACTTTGAAAGAGTTGCCTTAGAAACAGACTGACTGATGAGCATTTCCTTCCCTTTGGCCCTCTCTTTAAAAAGTGTGCCCATCACTGATTTAGAGGATTCTAGGACAAGGCTGAGAAAGTAGAGGCTTCTGATTCAAGGGCAACTGGAGGTTCAGTTACTTTTCTATCTTGTGAATATTGGGAAAATGTAATTTTTCTTTCATACATTTTGGTATTTTCATTGTACCCTGAACCTAGCCTATGTGATTAGCGTGTAAGTCTGGGACCCCAGACAAGGGAGCTGGACAGAGAAAGGCGGGGAAATCTCACATTAGCATTTCTATAAAAAGTCCATTTTGTTCCCAGGCATTTGCATTTGCCATTAGGGCATCTTCCACCTTTCATGAAAGGAATAAAACTGCTTTCTTCTTCCTTATGCTTTCTAACTCCAGTTCATTTTATAAGCGGGGAATTTTTGGGCTATTTTATTGCACTCAATGATTCTCAAAAAATTAAAGATAGTATATAAAATCTATAGTTGAATAGAACTGGCTGAAAAACAAAACAATGTACGATTAGTAGTCCTTTCCATATTGTGCCTAAAGATCAAAGCTAGGACCTTGACCAACAGATCTGGTCAGAACCCTCAAACCTCTTTCTCCATGTATAACTATATCTTAGAAACAAAATTTTAAATTTTGAGAAGTACTATGTGGTCAAAAAACTTTATATGAAAACCAGTTAGTTCATTTATATTCAACCAGTACTTATATTGAACACCAATCTACAATTTTACAAAATGCTTTCAAGTGCATTAATTTGATCTTTGCAATAAATAAAAACAAATAATTTTTTTTCAAACTTACTTCATCAATGAAGACATGAGTGAATTCTGCCAAACTTTTGGCCCCAACTATTTTCTGAAGCAGCACACCAGTGGTCATATAAATTAACTTTGTGTCTTTGGTAGCTATTTTCTCAAGTCCAACCTAAAATGGGAGAAAGAAGGAAACAAAAGTTTATATATTTAAATAGTGTCAATTACTAAAAATAAAAAAAATCACTAGGTGCTATCCCTCCTACATGAACCATGTCTTACTTTTTTTGGGGGAAGATTTATTGTTTGGGTCATATTTTGTTTAAAACCTGGCAATATTTAATACTCATTTATTTAAAAAGAAATACAAAAAAATTGATTAAAATCTTTTTTTAAAATCTTATATTTCTAATCCATAAATACCTGGTAAAATTCAACAGTTTGGAAAAAAACGTGATATACTGTTTGATGATAATAGGCCAAGAAATTAAAGCAGAAACAAAAATTTGCTTGCTTTCTAGAATTAGCTCACCTGATATCCTACCAAACCACCCAAAGTCCAAGATCTCTCTTTACTAATCCATCTTGCAATGCTGCTGGCACCTATTTTCCGTGGCTGAGTAACCACAATGTTGCAGTATGTAGAACGGTGAATATAATAATCCAAGACATACTGAGGAAGCTGGGTGCTTTTTCCACTACCAGTTGCACCATGAATGATTACAACTGAATTGCTTTCTATCAAGGAAATAACCTGGAATTAGAAAAGGAGGGGGTGGTAATCAGTTCTCTCTTCAATGAACAAAAAGTGAACAGAAATGGAAACTATTATTTATGTGATGATAGTGTGCTCCTACAAAACATAAGGTCAGAAGGCTAGAAAGAACCTTCTTCTTTAAAGATCTAATTCAAGGCACTTAAATCTTTTTGTCATGGCCTCCTTTGAGGAGTCTGGTAAAACCTTAACCCCTTCTCAGAATGATATTTTGAAATGTGTTAAGTAAAACACATGGGATTTCAAAGGAAACCAGTTATAGTTAAATATAGTCAATCAAATATTAAAAATAAATGCAACCCCCAAACAAATAAAAGCTGAGTTTTAAGTTATTCAGTCTTGTATTATCCATACTACAACCTCTCTCCCTGGGGTAAATCAATATACTTAAAATTTTTAAATATTTATGAAATAAGATTATCTAGAACTAAAAACAATCTATCACTATAGTTATACTATAGTGATTACTATAATCACCATTAACAAAATTATCTGACAAATGCTTTCTTTTAATTTTTAAAATATCATTACTAGGTAACTGTTTTATAAGAAGACTACATCAGAGAGATACTTATCAAAGAGATCTTTAGCCATGGAAAGGGCTTTAAGTAGATAGATGTCAGAGGAGAAAGACCAAAGAGAAATGAAATGTTAGGTTAGAAGTGAAAATTTATAAAAATCCAAAGAACAAAATAAATTTACAGATGGCTTAAGGCTAGATTGTGTCTTGTCTCTGAAGATCACAATGGATGATCAGTAAATCTAGGTTGAATGAAGAGATAATACCTTTATATTACATGAAGTTAGAAAAAAACAAATTTGAGAAGTAGCATAGTACTAGATTAAGTGCTACACCTAGAATTAAGAAAAGCTAGGTTCAAATTCTACCTCAGATAATTATTAGCTGGATGATCCTAGACAAGTCATTTAACCTCTCTAAGTCTCATTTACCTATTAAAGGAAGGAGCTAGTCTCCATGACTTCCAAGGTCTTTCTCAATTCTACATCTAGGACCCTACAGCTACTCCAAAATTTAAAAAAGAAAGTTACATTTATGCTAAAATAAATTGTTTACCTCTTCCTTACACCGATTTATAGGCAAATCAGGATATTTGTAATTTGTTTCTGGGATAGATGGCACACTGCTTGATTTACATAAAGGCTGCTTTGGACCTGGGAACAGGGGGGAAAGAAACAACAATGAATATTTTAATTTGTTACATTTTAAATACATGTATATGTAAAACTGTTCCTCCCTCCCCATTCAAATTCATACTGTTTCAGGAAGAAGAAAATTTGGAACATCCATAATGTCATGGTATTTACAACTTAAACAAGATGGCTTACTGGTTATATATTGTTTTAAGGGGAACTTTACCTCTAGATCAACTGTTAGCCCGATAAACAATGGTTTAGCAACATGGTGTAAAATAGAATCTATTTTACCCCCCCAAAATAGTTTCTTTGCATAAACTCAAACTGAAGGGTAATCATAAGATAACTATTTTCCCCCTGTTTCATGAGTCAGTCAGTCAAGAAGGATTTATTAAGGCCTGAGCTTTGAAACACAAAGTATTACCTGTTCTCAAGAAATTCACCAATTGATGTAATGGGTATAACAATATGCAAATGACTATGTCAACTACAAAATAAACAACAAAAATTGGCAAAAATCAAAAGGAAGAGATATTACTTTTTTAAATCCTTACCATCTGTCCTAGAATCAATATAAGTATTAGTTACAAAAAAGAAGAGCGGTAATGGCTAAGCAATTGGGGTTATGACACACAATGACACACAGCTAGAAAGTATCTGAGGCTATATTTGAACCCAGGATTGAGGGGTCTCTGGGTGCAGCTCTCTATCCACTGAGATACTTATCTGCTCCAAGAAACACTTCTCTTAAGGGGACTAGGAAAGGATTCTTGTGGAAGGTAGGGTTTTAGTTGGGAATTTTTAATCAGGGAATACAGATAATAAAGATGAGAAAGAAGTACATTTAAAGGCAAGGGACACAGCATCAGAATGTCTTCTTTAAGAAACAGCAATGTCGCTAGATCACAGAACCTGGAAGGGGAAAAAAGCTTTAAAAGCCAAAGAAATAATTTTATATTTAATCATAGTATAAACAGGGAGCCACTGTGTATATGTGCATGTGTGCACATTTGAGAGTGACATAGTCAAACCTATGTTATAGGAAAATCACTTTTGTTGCTTTTTTTCCATTTGAAATTTTTATTATTAATTTTTAACATTTTTTAAAATCTTGAATTCATCATAAAAAGGGAGAAAAGGACCTACTTGTACAAAAACATAGCAACTCTTTTTATGGTGGTAAAAAACTGGAAATTGAGGGGATGTCCATCATTTGGGGAATGGCTGAACAAATTGTGATATATGGTGATGGAATTAGTGCTACAAGAAATAATGAGTATATTTCAGAAAAATCTGGAAAGAACAGAATGAAATAAACAGAATCAGGAGAACAGTGTACACAGTAATAGCAATATTGTATGATAATCAACTGTGAAAACTTTGCTACTCTCAGCAATACAGTGGTTCAAGACAATTCTGCGGAACTTATAACAAAGAATGCTCCCCACCCTCAGGAGAAAGAACTATTAAGAGTCAGAATGCAGATAAAAGCATATGATTTTTCACTTCTGTATAATTATTTATTTATTTTGGGGTTTTGGTTTTATATGAGTATTCTTACAACAATGGCCAATAGAAAGTGTGTTTTGCATGATAATAGAAGTTTAACAAAGTTTGCTTACCATATCCCAGAGGGGGTAAGGGAAACTATTTCAAATCTATAATTTTGGAAAACATGTTGAAAATTTTTATTGCATGCAACTGGAAAACAAAATTTACCAAACAAAACAAAACAAAACAAAACCAACAAACTATTTTAATCTTGAGTTTCAAATTCTCTCCCCTCCCGTCTTACCCATTTGAAAAGGCATGGAGTATATCAATTACACATATGAAGTCACACAAAACATTATTTCCATATCATCCATTGCAAAATTGTTTAGAAAATAAAAAAAATTTTATAGAAAAAAACTCCAATATGCTCTTGGAGTTCATTAGTTCTCTCTCTGCAGGTAGATAGTATTTTTCATTATGAGTTTTTTAGAATTGTCTTGGATCACTATATTGATCAGAGTAGCTAAATCTTTCATAGTTCATTACTATTATAATATTGATGAGAAAGTGAGATATGTGTAAGAGTTGATGCAGCAGGATTTGGCAAAAGATTGGAAAGGAGACAGGAAGAGAGCAGGAATGGAGATTATATAATGTTTAGGTATGGATGATTAGGGACTGTGACAACCTTGACAATAATATATATTCTGTTGTGAGGAAGTTTACTTAATTATTATTTAGGAGACCTAGCAGGAAGGGCTAGAGAATTCTAAGTGGAATGGGGAAGCAGGAAGTGTGTCTCTCTCTCTGAAACGGACTCCATAGTGGTTGGGACAAGTTGTAACTGACCCTAGGAGATCTCAGAGGAAGTGGAGTTTGTACCCTGATTCTCTGGGATCCTGAAGGAAGACTATCATCTACTTGTGGGAGAATTTTAGAAGAGACTATTAATCCCAACCTGAGTTGCAGGTTAACTTGGGCTGGGTTAGCTCCCAGAATCTACCCACCTGAAAGAGTACAGCTAGTGGTCCTGGAAGAGCTGCAACATCGCTGGAGTGTGTCAGTACTCTGCTGTGAGGATACCCACTTCAGTCCTGCTATCCTTGGGCCCTGTCTTGCTTTAGGTCTCAGTTCAGTATAGGTAAGTCCTTCCCCTGACTCTGTGGTTTGCCCATAGTCTGGAAGTGTAGAAACCCCTATTCCCATCCTTTACCATAGTTCCCTTAATTAAATTTGTTACAACCTCTTGTCATTTGCTTACTAGTTCCCTTGTCTAGATGGTGCAGGGTGACAGGCCTAACTGTCACTTCTGTCAACAGACATTTTCCTTAACTGTTAAACTCAGTCTCCCTAACTTGTTTGGTCTCACTTTTTGTCATTCCTATCTTCAACTCACCCTTCTGAACCCACATATAATATTTAAGTTAACTTCCCTGGTTTTCCCCACTAAGAGTTTGGCACACTCAGATGGGAGGTTAACAGGGGGACAGGAAGTTCTCTCTTGGACACACAGAGCCAGACTGGAAGTCAGAGGATTCTGAACATTCCATGGGGCGGGTGTACAGCCATTGGCTGTGGACTGAAAGTTCTGAGCCAGTGGTGTACCACTCAGAGCTGCCTACCCTTCCCCGGGTTCATTCATAAATTCCCTGAGTGAATCAGCTTTACAACTAAGCTTCAGGGAAGGGGTTTTTCAGCCATTTCCCTCCTTGATTGTTTTTTTTATCCTGATTTTTTCTTTTACTGTTTTTTTAAGTGTTCTTACTGTACTATATTGTTACTGTTGGTGTATAATTTTGGTTTTGTTTGGTAAATACCCATAATATAATACTACTAACACATTGTCAACAAGTGAATATTAAAGTTAAAATGGAAGAGATGGTAGATAGAATAATAAATGTTGGCATGGAATTTGTTGTGGGGTACATTTTATTTTTTTTTAAATGGTATACCAAAGTACATCAGCTTAGGCCTAAATTTTGAGAAATTAAAGCCAATATGGGACATTACACTGTTAGATATGGTAGCACACATACCATTAATTTTTTTTTTAACCCTTGTACTTCGGTGTATTGTCTCATAGGTGGAAGATTGGTAAGGGTGGGCAATGGGGGTCAAGTGGTCACACAGCTGGGAAGTGGCTGAGGCCGGGTTTGAACCTAGGACCTCCTGTCTCTAGGCCTGACTCTCACTCCACTGAGCTACCCAGCTGCCCCCATTAATTTTATTTTGTGTAAACATTGTATATAGGATGTGCTAGTTGCTCAAATGCATGTTATATACACTTAAAGTATTGGTGACTTGATGGTACAAGGAATCTGATTTAAAGTTGATATTATGTTTGATGTAAATTCAGATCAGTAATATGGAAGACTACATAAAGCAAGAAAGGTTTAAGGACACTGGCTATGGTCTGGCTCAGCATGCTAATAATGAAATACATAATGTTGACATATCTAAGGCTGATTCGGAACAAAAGGCATTGAATAAGGGAGACAAAACCAGTTAACCTTTTTCTCCTACTCGACCTTCCAGTAGTGAGAGATGATGGGATTTTTCATGTGAGACAGCACACTAGATTTAGAATGGAGGATGTGGAGAATTTGAAAAGGAAAATCCCCAATTTCCATGATGATGCTGGCAAATTTGTTAAGATCTTTAAAGCATTTGTCTAAGGCACATGATCCAGATTTTGAAGACTGTTGGTATTTGGGAGAGATATTGTCCAATCACGATAGGAATAAGTTTGTAGAAGAGATGAGAAATACTGAGGTGATGACACCCTGGCCAGTAGCCTAGGAGGAGCTGGATCTCAATTCAGTTCCAATTTACAGAATGCTGAAAATAGGCAAGAAAATCACTGATAAAGGTAATGGAGAAGAATTCTAGACACCCTAACTCTTGGTCCAAATTTGAAAAGGTTAGGCAGACTAATCAGGAGATCCCAGTGACAATTTTAAGATCCCATAATTGAAGCTGCCTAAATTTATTTGGATATGAATGTCCTGGAAGATGCCACCATAGAGCATATTAAGTGCATATTTGTGAGGAATGCTGTTCCCCAGGTGAGGAAGTTTTTTTTAATGACAACTACCCAGATTGGGAACATCTGAGCCTGGATGAACTAAAGCAAAAGGCCACTTACGTTTTTGCTCAAGAGAAGGACTGAGGGAATGATGAAAAAGATGCAATGATTGAGAGCCTCAGGAAACAACTTAAGAGAGGCAAATAGTAGGGCAAATGAGAAAGAAATCAGTGAGATAAAAGTAGTGGCAGTGTTGAGGGCATCTGAAAAGAAAAATAATGCTAATAACCATAAGAATAATGCTAATGTAAACACAAGATATCAAAGACCAGCAATCATGTTATGTGTGTGGCCAAGTTGGACATTTTGCAAGAGAATGTAGGTTTAGAAGAAGATCAAATGGGCAGAGGTACAATAATAATAATAATGGATTTAATTGGTTTAATAATAATTATGGACATAGGGGAAATAATTGGAATAATGGATTTAATTATGGAAATAGCCAGCAAAATGTGTTCCAATGCCAAAATGTATGCTGCCAGGGTGTTCAAGCTCCTAATTTGGCAACAATGCAGGATTACATAAAGACCAGAGCTCGGCCAAAGTATAGTCATGTTGTCCAGGGGAATGTTAATCATGGTAACCTGAATGGAGAGACAGCTTCATTATGAAGGTGTGCCCAAAATTCAGAAGTAATTAATCAAGGCAATGGGAATAAAGTGAATATTGATGAAATTGCATGTGTTAAAGATAATGATAATGTAATTGTGGATAATTCACAGAACAACAGATTTTATAAGCAAAAAATATGAGTGACACAATCTATATCTTACAAAGAATAAAAATATAACAAATTAAAGCCTTTTCAAACAAAAAATTTCTTATGACTTGATGGACCACATTAATTCTAAAATTAAAAAAAGTTTTTCTCTACATATTTTTTAAAAACTAATAACTGGAAAATAAACTTTAATTGTAAAACGAACTCTGAAGTCTTTGTCTTTCTCTCTGATTCAGCATGTAACTTTCACCCTACTAAGATGTCAAGTCAGTCTCCTTCTTTCATACTTCTCAATTTCTCCCATTCAGGCTCCATTACTCTGCCTATCCCTCCCATAATTCTCATCATTTTATCTTGTCCTCATCCCGTTTCTCCTTCAAGTGGCTATAATTATGAAACTAAGTTTTAAAAATTATTTTCCATATTTATAGAATAAAGTCTGAATTTTATTAAAATTCAATTAATTACATTTAACATTTATGAATCACTATTCATAAAGCATTATTCTAAGGTGTTAAAATATATACAAAATTTAGATGAAACAAGGCCTTTGTGGTCCTCATCAATGAGAATTAAGCCAATTAAAAAAATTTGTTCTAAAAATTTTCCTAAAACAAAATTCAGTTTACCCAAATTATAAAAGCTAAGATTCCGAGCTTCTTCAAAACTTCATTTCTATTCCCTTTCTTTCTTTTTTTTTAGAAGTAAATGAACCACCTTCATTAGCAGAGGAAGTGCTGGATAAGCAAATGTCATATTAACTAAATTTTGTAATTTAAAGTATTATTAATAGTAACTCTGAAGCAAAAAGAGGTTAAGTAACCTGTACATGAATAAATGCTTCATAAATGATCACTTACAGTTCTAATATCTTAGGATTTGTGATCTCTATATCTATGCTTCATTTTATAAATTGTAACTAAATTCCTAGGGAAGCCGCCAAATAGGGATTTCATTCACAAGATAGCCAAAAATCAATTATTTAAAAGTTGCAATATAAGCAAAACTTAAAATTTTTGTTTCTTAATATAGTTTTTTGTGGTGATTCTAAAAAGGGTCTTCTGAATACTTTCAGAGCATTTCAAGCTTGATGAAGTTAATTTTTTGTCTAATTCTACTTCAAAATTTATGTCTTTCTTGCTCCTTTGTACACACATTCAATTACCAATATTCATGTTTATCTGTCAAGATAAGACATACTCTTTTTTTTTTAAACCTTTACTTTCCAATCTTGGAATCAATACTGTATATTGGTTACAAGGCAGAAGAGTGATAAGGGATAGGCAATGGAGGCAAAGGAGACTTGCCCAGGGTCTAAAATAGCTAGAAAAGGTCTAAGGCCAGAGGTCTGGCTTTCAATACACTGAGCCACTTAGCTGCTCCCAGACACATTTCTTTTTTAAGCCTACTTTAAATTAGTTATTAAGTTCAGTATTTACCCACATAACTTCCAGACAACTATCACTTTTTCCTCCTCACTGGAATTTACTTTACTTTGTGTAGTGAGAATTTCATTCTTAAAAAGTTTCCCATCCCTTTGCAACTCATATGCCATTTCTACATTCTACAATCCATAGGATCCTACCAATCTTTTCTCTGAAACCTTTAAAATCAATCTGCTTTCCCAAAATCAAGGATGCATATCAGACTGACCAGCTTTCTTTTACCTCACAAACTCCTTTGGAGTCACTTTTCCCCCAGAACATTCCCAACATTTTTACCCCAGCAACAAGTTCCTTCCTGCTATAGATAAGGTGCTTTTTCTTCTTCCACTGGCATTCACATAGATGTTATCCTCCCCTCTGGGTTCCCTAGATTTCCTCATATAAGGATGTTACCCTAAAACCAATCCCTGTCTCAGTTTACCTAAACTTTTTCAATATAATGTGCAAATCCAGAGTCATATTTCAATAATGGAGTTCAAACCTTTCCCTCTCTTTATGTTCTGCTGCCCCCTACTCTCCTGGGCCCCAATCTCAATGGGACCTAGGAGACCAATTTTTCCTCCTCATATTACAGACTGTTCTCTTGCTTGCTGCCTTGGCTTTGGACATGTTTAACACATGAAAACTATAGACTTTACCACTGAATCCCTTCTTGGATTTTGTTTCCTGTGAACTTCTGGTGATCTCAACCGTCATTCTTCTTTCTTCTCTCTCTCTCTAGCTTGGTGGATATGAAAATGCAGTTTTCTCACTCCACCATCTTTTTTCACATTAAAAGCCCTTTATATTAGATACAAAAAATGGCAGCCAAATACCCTTTTATAAGCTGTCCTTAGAAGCATTCGCATCCCTGAACTTGAATCTACCACCTCCATGTTTTAAGTCATTATCCAGAAATCCAATTTCCCTTCTCAGTTACCTTTCCACAGGAGTCCTAAATCAGTTTTGCTCTTCTGCCTCCCTTGTCCTCTAGAAACATAAGTGAAAAGAACTAAATACCTCCAACAGCCCCGTGGTCTTCCTTTTCTTATCCCAGTTTTAGCAGCAATCTGAGCAACACATTGTAGGGGCTCCTTCTAGCAACATAGACCTACATAAGGTATCATCCCCTTCAATAAACCAATCAGGGGGTGGGGGTGGGGGGGCAGGGCATGGCATTTGGTCTCTAAAAGGTTCACCATCACTGGCCCAGATCATTAAGTATAGTCACAAACCACCTTAACTCTTACATCCCTCTGATCTGACTAGATGATCTCTCACCTGCCAATTTCTGTGGCTCTGCTCTATTATTCCTAGGTGTAACTGTTTCCACTTCAGAACATCTGGCAGTAACAGAGAGTATTTCTAAAGTCATTATCAAAATTTCAAAAATAGTATGCAAGTGATAAAGAATTAAACCAGTACCCAATAGCTCCCATGAAGCCAATAGCAAAAGTCTAGCTAACTATCATGAAAAAATAATTGAATTATATACATATATGGTTAGAGATCATTTTTACGTTGCTACTTAGGGACACAGATTTTTATATAATGAAAACACATTCCATGAGGCAGAAATGTACTGTGTGAGAATTATTTCAACAAAACACAATGTGAAGTTTCCAGGTCACTGACTGAAACAGCTCTAGCACACAGCAAATCTTGTTACCAAACATACCATTTTTTTTTTGCCAGGGGGAAGGTGGCTGACATAGCAAGCAGAAAATGTCTACATTCTATATTGTCATCTTAATATCATCTGGATACAGGACAGGTAAAAATTAATCCAGAAAAAAAGCAAAAAAAATCATAATAATCAAACATATAATCTAGTGTAAAATTCAAAAAATACTTATTTCCCCTTAAAGAGAAATTCCCCAGGGCCACAACAAAGCTGAAACATTGAAAGAATCGTGTTAATTAATACAATTCTCTAATATTTTTCCAAAAAAATATTGACAGAAAATTATTCCCTCAAAAATAATGGTAGAAATTATATAATAAACAAAATTATGAATATAAAAGATATGACTAGAACAGCCTGGTCAAAGTAATAAATAAACTTTTACTCTGGTCCTGAAGAATCTGTTTATATATGTTCTGAACATCCCCACTGATACATCATTTGAGACTGATCAGATCTCTTTAATGGAGTAATAAAGAGAATCTAGCTTCTTAAGTTTTTTTAGTCAAAAGCATGATGAAATCATAGAGCCATGGTTCCTGTAGACGAGGCACAACTGTGAGCTTTACCTTTTTTTTAAATTTAATAATGACATTATATTTTAACAATTACATGTAATTTTCTAAAGCTATATGATCCAAATTGTTTCCCTTCCTCATTTCTCTTCCCCTTCCCTGAGATGGTAAGCAACTTGATCTGGGCCATACATGTATTACCATACAAAATATATTTCCATATTGTTCATTTTTGTAAGAAAATAATCACATAAAACAATGACCCCAAAATAAACCCAAATAAACTTAAGTAAAAAATAGTATGCTTTGATGTGCATCCCTACTCCAACAGTTCTTTCTCTGGAGGTGTATAGCTTTCGAATTGTCTTGGATGGTTATATTACCGAGTTGTTAAGTCTATCACAGTTGATCATTCTACAATATTGCTAGTATTGTGTACAATGTTCTCCTGGCTCTGCTTATTTCACTCTGCATCAGTTCATGTAGGTCTTTCCAGCTCTAAAATCACCTTGTTCATGATTTCTTACAGCACAATAGTATTCCTTCACTATTATATACCATAATTTGTTCAGCCATTCCCCAACTGCTGGGCATCCCCTCAATTTCCAATCTTTGGTACCTCGGAAAGGGTAGTTTTTAAATATTTTTGCACAAGTAGGTCCTTCCCCCCATCTTTTTTTGTCTCTTTGGGATACAGACCTAAAAACCTAAAAGTGGTATTACTGGATCAAAGAGTGTGTACTTTTTTATAGTCCTTTGGGCATAGTTCTAAATTGCTCCCCAGAATAGTTGGACCAGTTTACAATTGCACCAACAATGCACTAGTGCCTGATTTCACCACATTTCCACCAACATTTATCATTTTCCTTTACTGTCATACTGGCCAATCTGATAGGTGTGAGAAAGTACTTCAGAGTTGTTTTAATTTGCATTTCTCTAATCAAGAATGATTTGGAACATTTTTTCCTTTGATTGTTGATACCTTTGATCTCTTTATCTGAAAATTCTTGTTCATAACTTTTCACCATTAGTCAATTGGGGAATGGCTTGAATT
The DNA here is from genome assembly GCF_016433145.1 of Gracilinanus agilis. NCBI lineage: Eukaryota > Metazoa > Chordata > Mammalia > Didelphimorphia > Didelphidae > Gracilinanus > Gracilinanus agilis. The sequence goes on along the minus strand of NC_058131.1, from coordinate 422,243,562 downwards.
CTTATGAATTTGACTTAGTTTTCTACATATTTGAGAAATTAGACCTTTTTAAGAAAAAACTGTTATGAAATTTTCCCCCAGTTTGTTGTTTCCCTTCTACACCTGGTTACATTGGTTTCGTTTGTATAAACCCTTTTTAATTTAATAGAGTCAATTTATTTTACATCTTATAATATTCTCTTATCCTATTTGGTAATAAATTCTTCCCTTCTCCATAGATTTGCCAGGTAGACGATTCTACATTCCCCTAATTTACTAATGGTATCACCCCTTATGTCTAAATCACATATTCACTTTGATTATATGTTGGTATATAGTGTGTGAGATATTGGTCTATACCTAGTTTCTGCCATACTTCCAGTTTTCCCAGCAATTTTTGTCAGCTAATGAGTTCTTACTCCAAAAGCTGGGATCTTCTAAGTTTATGAAACTCTAGATTGGTGAAAGGCTTTTAACCCTAATAGATCCACCAATCTATTTCTCAGCCAGCACACCAGATTGTTTTGATGAATACTACTTTATAGTACAATCTAAGACCTGGTATCAATCAATAGGTCACAGTACCACTTTTTAAAAAATTAGTTCCCTTGATAGTCTTGATCTTTTATTCTTTCAGATAAGTTATAATTTTTTCTAGTCCTATAAAATAACTATTTTATAGTTTGGTGGAATTGAATAAGTAAATAAATTTAGGTAGAATTGTAATTTTTATTATATTAGCTGAGTCTATACATGAGCAATTAATGTTTTCAAATTGTTTAGATATGACTTCATTTGTGTGAAAAGTGTTTTGTAATGGTGTTCATACTGTCGAGTTATTTTGAATGGAATTTCTCTCTTCTTAGTCTTTTTGGGTAGTATCTAGAAATGGTGATGATTTATGTGGGTTTATTTTATAACCTGCAACTTTGCTAAAATTATTATTTCATAATAAACTGGAGGAATTCCATGTGAACTGGAATGACTTCCAGGAATGGATGCAGAGTGAAAGGAGCAGATCCAGGAGAATGTTGTATACAAAGACTAATACACTGTGGTACAATCAAACATAATGAACTTCTCTACTAGCAGCAGTGCAAGGATCCAGAGCAAGGCTGATGGGCTTACAATAAAGAAAATTAGCCACATTCAGAGGAAGAACTGTGGGAGTATAAACACAGAAGGGAAACTGCTTGAACACATGGGCTATTATATTATATTATATATCATATCATATGTCATATGTATATTATATTATATTGGATGTAGATGCTAAACAATAACTCTAGTCCAACTATCAATAATATGGAATTAGGTCTTAATCAATGATACATGTAACAACCCAGTGGAATTGTGTGTCAGCTATGGGGGGGTTGGATGTATGAGAGAGAGGGAAAGAACATGAAACATGTAACTATGGGAAAATATTCAAAATTTTAAAAAAATTTAAAAATAAAATAATTATTTCAACTAGGTTTTTAGTCGATTCTCTAGGATTCTCCAAGTATAACATCATATCATCTGCAAAAAGTGATAATTTGTGGTTTTTTCTGCCTACTTTAATGAATTACTTTGAAATACTCACTGAATTATTTTTCTTCTCTTATTACTGAAGTTAGCATTTCTAGTACAATATTAAATAGTAGCAGTAATAAAGTGCATCCTTGCTCCACCCCTGATCTTACTGGGAAAGCTTCTAACATCTCCATTGCAGATGATACTTGCTGATAGCTTTAGATAGATAATACTTATTTTAAGGAAAGGACCATTTATTCCTATGACTTCTGGTGTTTTTTAATAGGAACGACTGTTGTGTTTTGTCAAAGGCTTTTTCTACATCTATTGAAATAATCATGTGGTTGCTGTTAGTGTGGTTATTGAGATGGTCAATTATGCTGATAGTTTTCATAACATTAAGCCAGCTTTGCATTCCTGGTATAAATCTCACTTGGTCATAATGAATGATCCTTTGTGATATCCTTTGTGTAGTCTCTTTGCTAGTATTTAACTTTTTTTGCATCAATACTCATTAAGGAATTAGTCTATAATTTTCTTTCTCTGTTTTTGGACTTCATGGCTTAGGTATCAGTGCCATATCTATATTTATCACAAAAAAAGAATTTGGTAGGACTCCACCTATTTTAACAAACTGTTTATATAGTATTAGGATTAATTATTCTTAATGTTGCTAGAATTCACTTGTGAATCCATCTAGCCCTGGGGATTTTTTCTTAGGGAATTCTCTCATGGCTTGTTTAATTTCTTTTTCTGAGATGGGATTATTTATGGCTTCTATTTCCTCTTTTGTTAATCTAGGTAATTTATATTTTTGTAAATATTCATTGATTTCACCAAGATTGTCAGATTTATTGTCATATAGTTGGGCAAAATAAGCTACTAATGACTGCTTTAATTTCCTCTGCATTGGTGGCAAATTCACCCTTTTCATTTTTGATACTGGTAATTTTATTTTCTTTCCTTTTTTAAAATCAAATTAACCAATGTTCTACTATTTTGTTTTTTCATAAAGCCAACTTCATCTTATTTATTTTTAGTTCAATCATTCTATTATTTTTAGTTTTACTAATTTCTCCTCTGATTTTTAGAATTTGTTCTTTTTCTAAATAACAACCCAATTCGTTGATCTGATTTTTCTTTATTTTACTGATGTAAATGTTCAGATATAAATTTTCCCCCCAAGTACAGTTTTGGCTGCATCCAATAACTTTTGATATGTCTCTCATTGTTGTCATTCTCCTTAATGAAATTGTTTCTATAATTTTTTATTTACATGGACCCTTACTGATTATAAATTTTATTGCATTATTATTTGAAGAGGATTTGTTTATTATTTCTGCTTTTTTCTATTTGGTTTTGAAGTTTTTAAGCCTCTGAGCATCACTTTTAAAAGAAAGGAGACAGTTCTGTAAAGAATTGAGCATAGACAGAGACCAGAGAGTAGAGAGAACACTGAATAGAGCAGAGTTAGGCAACCAGAGTTGAGAGAAAAGTTATATACATGGAGGACCAACTTGGGTCCCAAGGGAAGAAGTGTCTTTATTTTTAATTCATGGGACTTTTAATGAGGAGAAAATTCAAGAAGCATTCAGAAAACCTTAGTGTATTGATAATTCCTTACCCCATACCCATGAGGCAAACCTAGGTTTTGGCTAGGATTATGAGAGAAGTGATGAGGAAGTGACCAAATAGCAATGGCACCATATGCTGGTGACAGTGACAGAGAGAAGCTGGGGCTTGCTGTGGATCCTACTCTGCCTGCCAGGGGAGAGGGAAGCCCCAGTTACATAGGGTCCCTACAATCAATAATTTATGACAACATGAAGGAAAGGGTGAGGTGAATGTAATTACCGACTCCAGCCAACGTCTCTTACTCTTCTTCCCATTTGTGCATTGATTTATTAAAGCTTTACACTGCATGCATATCCTTGAAAAAACTTGTACTACGAACCCTTCTTTTATATTAAATAGGCAAGCAAAGCAGTTTCTACCTTCTTTTTTTTCTTAACAAAATCCAATCACAAGACACACACACATAGATCTAAAGTCATAATCTTAAATTAGGACAAAATTAAAGGTTATTTAAGAGAAATTAATAAATACACCAAAAAAATCCTTCTTTGTCTAGCTTTCAGTCTCCTTATTGTAAGAATTTACTCCCTGTAAGAAATCTTAAGATCTTGCTCTCTTGGGCTTTTTTTCCTTTAAATTTATCTTCAATTACATGCAGAAACAGTTTCCAACATTTTAACAGAATTTTGAGTCTCAAATTCTCTCTCTCCTTTCTGATGGGCCCCCCAAGATAGTAAGTAATCTGTATGGATTTTATGTGTGCAATCATGTAAAATATTCTTCCACATTAATCCTTTTGTAGAAGGAAATTTGAACATAAAAATTAAATGAAAAAAGCTTGCTTTTGTATTGTATTGCTGAGTACAACTAAATTATTCACAGTCGTTCATTATATAGTATTCCTGTCACTGTGTACAATTTTCTCCTGGTTCTGTTTACTTCACTCTGCTTCAAAATGTTCTAAGTCTTTCCAGGTTTTTCTGAACTCCACTTGCTTTCCATTTCTTACAGCACAACAGTATCCCATTACAATCATATACTATAACTTACTCAGCCATTCCCCATTGATAGGTATCTCCTCATTTTCTAATTCTTTGCCCCCCCACAAAAAGAGCTCCTTTAAATCTTCTTGTACATATATATATATATATAGGGCCTTCCCCCAACCTTTTTTTAAAAAAATACTTTGAGATACAAACCTAATAATGGTATATGTACTGCTTTATAGCCCTTAGGGCACAAGTCCAAATTGTTCTCCAGAATGGTTGAATCAGTTCACAACAAATCCACCAGTGCATCAGTGTCTCAATTTTCCTACATTCTGTCCAACTTTTGTCATTTTTCTTTTCTGCCATAATAGCAAATCTGATAGGTATAGGATGGTAAATCAGAGTTGTTTCACATTCTCTACCTCCCCGACTGCCCCATTCATTAAGAAAAGCAAGAAAAACAAAATTCATTACAAATATGATAGTCAAGCAAGACAAATTTCTCCCATTGGTCATATCCAAAAATACTGAGGACACAGGGAAAAAAACAACTATGAAAATGGAAAACAAATTCCCACGTTAGGTAAATTTAAAAAAATCTCTACCTTAACTCTAAGATCACTGCCGCTCTAGGTGGTCAGCATGTTTCATCCTGAGTGCTCTAGGATTATGATTAGATTGTATAGATCAGAATTCCTAAATCATTCAAGGATATTTATCTTTACAATATTGTTGTTATTCTATAAGCTACTGTCCTGTCTCTTCTCACTTCTTTCTGTGTTAGTTTAGATAAGAAGTACAAAGATGTTATCCTGGACTTGAAGAAAAAACCTACATAATGTAATCCAGAATATTATATCATTTGAGATTCTGAACCTTAATGGCGGTTTAACTGCCACTACTCCTACATTATCAACTCATCAGGAATGCCTGATAGATTCATGGCACTAGGAGATGACAGGCTACAATAGATCTGACCCACAGCTTTCGAAACACAGTCTTTTCGAAAGAAAACATACAGACCTGGAAAGAGCTGGACATGGGCAGAGACCAGAGAGCTAAGTGCTGACCTAGTTCAGTTCTCTTAGACTTTGAAAGGGGATGACTGCTGATTGCTGTCATACTCACTAGAGAATCTATCAGTCCAAACTAGTTTTTAGATATAAGCTCTTGAAGAAGGTAAGGAAATTTCCTGAGCACTGCTGACTTTTTGGACCCAAAATCTCAGAGGGCCAAGGAAGAGTTCTTAGGTAGATTTGTCTTCTAAATAAAATGGAAGTCCTTCCAGGATCAAACAGTATCAAAGCCTAGGAACATCAAAAGATACAGCCACTATGAAACAAAGTAAATTGGTGCCTAGATGAGTCAAAAAGGTGTGGACTTTCTAACAATTCCCACTCCTTCCCCTTTCAGGGCAGACAAGAAACAGAAACACATGGTCCTAAAATAGTAAAAAACCAAATGGCAAAAAAGATTACAGTTGTCTGAAGGCAGTATTCCTGAATTCAGAGGTAAGGAAAGGAAATTTTGAGGACCTGAAACATGTGAGAGGAGGTTGCAAGAACACTTAGTTCACTTTTACCAAGCTACCTCAACTCAACAAACTGAATATGAATAACACTTTTCCAAATAGTTAAACATCAGAGGTTCTAAAACATACATAACAACTGTCTCTTAAAATTGGTGAAAAAGATAAGCAGGTTAAAGAAAAGTAAAATGATCTACCCTGAACACTCCAGAGACTGACCCAAAGACATTTTACTTGTTGTTCAGCCCTTTCAGGCCACCCTTTATGGCCGCATTTGAGGTTTTCTTGGCAAAGATACTGGAGTGATTTGCCATTTTCTTCTACAGCTCATTTTACAGATGATGAAACTAAGGCAAACAGTGCTGAGTTAGCTCCTTACTTCACTTAAATACTCAGTGTACGGAGCTAGATTTGAATTTAAGAGAGTCTTCTTGACTCCAGGACTACTGATCTATCCACTCCAACAAAGATACTGGGTTTCTACTAAAAAGCATGCGTAATCTATTCACATACCCAAAAATTTCATTGGCTAAAATAAATTACATTTTTATTATTACACTGTGATATACTTTTAATTGTTGAACAGAAGGAAATATTTCCTTTTGATTTACTTTTTTAATATTGGTTATTTTATTTTTTTAAACATTTATTAATATTAATTTTTAACATGGTTACATGATTCATGCTCCTACTTTCCCCTTCACCCCCCGCTGTCCCCCCACCCATGCCCAATGCACATTTCCACTGGTTTTAACATGTGTCATTGATCAAAACCTATTTCCAAATTGCTGATAGTCACATTGGTGTGGTAGTTTCGAGTCTACATCCCCAATCATGTCCGCCTCAACCCATGCGTTCAAGCAGTTGTTTATCTTCTCCTGCAGTCCTTCCTCTGAATGTGGGTAGCGTTCTTTACCATAAATCCCTCAGAACTGTCCTGTGTCATTGCTTTCTGCTGGTACAGAAGTCCATTACATTTGATTTTACCACAGTGTATCAGTCTCTGTGTACAATGTTCTTCTGGCTCTGCTCCTTTCACTCTGCATCAGTTCCTGGAGGTCTTTCCAGTTGACATGGAAGTCCTCCAGTTTATTATTCCTTTGAGCACAATAGTATTCCATCACCAGCATATACCACAATTTGTTCAGCCATTCCCCAATTGAAGAGCATACCCTCGTTTTCCAGTTCTTTGCCACCACAAAAAGCACAGCTATAAATATTTTCGTACAATTCTGTTTATTTATGATCTCTTTCGGGTACAAACCCAACAATGGTATGGCTGGATCAAAGGGCAGGCATTCTTTTATAGCCCTTTGAGCATAGCTCCAAATTGCCAGCCAGAATGGTTGGATCAGTTCACAACTCCACCAGCAATGCATTAATGTCCCAATTTTGCCACATCCCCTCCAACATTCATTACTCTCCCCTTCTTTCATTTTAGCCAATCTGCTAGGTGTGAGGTGATACCTCAGAGTTGTTTTGATTTGCATCTCTCTAATTATTAGAGATTTAGAACACTTTCTCATGTGCTTATTGATTCTTTTAATTTCTTTATCTGAATATTGCCTATTCATGTCCCTTACCCATTTATCAATTGGGGAATTGCTTGATTTTTTATACAACTGATTTAATTCCTTGTATATTTGAGTAATTAGACTCCCGTCAGAGTTTTTTGTTATAAAGATTTTTTCCCAATTTGTTATTTCTCTTCTGATTTTGACTACATTGTTTTTGTTTGTACAAAAGCTGTTTAGCTTAATATAATAAAACCATTTAATTTACTTTTTATAATTTTCTCTAACTCTTGCTTGGTTTTAAAATCTTTCCTTTCCCAGAGATCTGACAGGTATACTATTTTGTGTTCACTTAACTTATTTATAGTTTCCCTCTTTATATTCAGGTCATTCACCCATTCTGAATTTATCTTGGTGTAGGGTGTGAGATGTTGATCTGAAACCTAATCTCTCCCATATTGTTTTCCATATTTCCCAGCAGTTTTTGTCAAATAGTGGATTCATGTCCCAAAAGTTGGGCTATTTGGGTTTATGATACACTGTCTTGCTGATGTCATTAACCCCAAGTCTATTCCACTGATCCTCCCTTCTATCTCTTAGCCAATACCATATTGTTTTGATGACTGCTGCTTTATAGTATAGTTTAATATCTGGTACTGCTAGGCCCCCTTCCTTCACATTTTTTTCATTATTTCCCTTGATATTCTTGATCTTTTGTTATTCCAAATGAAATTTGTTATAGTTTTTCCTAATTTAGTAAAGAAGTTTTTGGTAGTTTGATAAGTATGGTGCTAAATAGGTAAATTAATTTGGGTAGAATAGTCATTTTTATTATGTTAGCTCGTCCTACCCATGAGCAATTAATGGCTTTCCAATTGTTGAGATCCAGTTTTGTTTGGAAAGTGTTTTGTAGTTGTTTTCATATAATTGCTGTGTTTGTTTTGGTAGATAGATTCCTAAGTATTTTATATTGTCTAGGGTGATTTTAAATGGTGTTTCTCTTTCTATCTCTTGCTGCTCTAATGTGTTGGAAATATATAGAAATGCTGATGATTTATGTGCATTTATTTTGTATCCTGCAACTTTGCTAAAGTTGTTGATTATTTCTACAAGCTTCTTAGTTGATTCTCTAGGGTTTTTTAAGTAGACCATCATATCATCTGCAAAGAGTGATAGCTTAGTCTCCTCATTGCCTATTTTGATACCTTCAATTTCTTTTTCTTCTCTAATTGCTACTGCTAGTGTTTCTAGAACAATGTTGAATAATAGAGGTGATAATGGGCAGCCTTGTTTCACTCCTGATCTTATTGGGAAGGCTTCTAATTTATCCACATTGCATATGATGCTTGTTGATGGTTTTAGGTTATACTGTTTATTGTTTTTAGGAAAGGTCCTTCTATTCCTATACTTTTCAGTGTTTTCAATAGGAATGGATGCTATATTTTGTCAAAGGCTTTTTCAGCATCTATTGAGATAATAATGTGATTTTGTGTGTTAGACTGTTGATATGGTCAATTATGTGGATGGTTTTCCTAATGTTGAACCATCCTTGCATTCCTGGTATAAATCCCACTTAATCATGGTGGATGATCTTCTTAATTACTTGCTGGAGTCTCTTTGCTAGCATTCTATTTAAGATTTTTGCATCTATGTTCATTAGGGAGATTGGTCTATAGTTTTCTTTCTCTGTTTTTGGTCTACCTGGCTTTGGAATCAGTACCACATTTGTGTCATGAAAGGAATTTGGTAGGACTCCTTCTTTGCTTATCATATAAAATAATTTGTATAGTACTGGGATTAGTTGTTCTTTGAATGTCTGATAGAATTCACTTGTGAATCCATCAGGTCCTGGTGATTTTTTCTTAGGGAGTTCTTTGATGGCTTGTTCAATTTCTTGTTCTAATATGGGATTATTTAGGTATTCTATTATTTAGGTATTCTTTTGCTGTTAATCTAGGCAATTTATATTTTTGTAAATATTCATCCATATCTCCTAAATTGTTGTATTTATTGCCATATAATTGGGTGAAATAGTTTTTTAATGATTACTTTAATTTCTCCTTAATTAGAGGTGAGGTCTCCCTTTTCATCTTTGATAGTGTCAATTTGGTTTTCTTCTTTCCTTTTTTTTATTAGATTGACCAGTACTTTGTCTATTTTATCTGTTTTTTCAAAATACCAGCTTCTAGTCTTATTTATTAATTCAATAGTTCTTTTACTTTCGATTGTATTAATTTCTCCCTTGATTTTTAGTATTTCTAATTTAGTTTTCATCTGGGGATGTTTAATTTGCTCGCTTTCTAATTTTTTGAGTTGAATGCCCAATTCATCAATTAATTAAACTCAAGGATATAAATTTCCCCCTGAGTACTGCCTTGGCCGCATCCACAGAGTTTGGTAGGATGTCTCATCATTGTTATTCTCTTCAATGAAATTGTTGATTGTTTCTATGATTTCTTCTTTGACTAGCTGGTTTTGGAGAATCATATTATTTAATTTCGAATTAGTTTTTGATTTGCCTGTCCAGGTGCCCTTACTAATTATTATTTTTATTGCATTATGTTCTGAGAAGGTTACATTTATTATTTCTGCTCTTTTGCATTTGTTTGCAATGTTTCTTTGCCCTATTACATGGTCAATCTTTGTGAATGTACCATGTGCAGCTGAAAAGAAGGGTATTCCTTTTTGTCCCTATTTATTTTTCTCCACATATCAATTAAATCTAATTTTTCTAGGGCTTCATTCACCTCTCTTACCTCTTTCTTATTTATTTTTTGGTTTGATTTATCTAGATCTGAAAGAGGAATATTTAGATCTCCCACTAGTATGGTTTTACTATCTATTTCCTTCTTGAGCTCTGCCAGTTTTTCCTTTACACATTTGGATGCTGTGCCATTTGGTGCATACATATTGAGCAATGTTATTTCCTCATTGTCTATACTGCCTTTTATCAGGATGTAATTACTTTCCCTGTGTTTTTTAATCATATCTATTTTTACTTTGACTTTGTCAGTAATCATAATTGCCACTCCTGCCTTTTTTTTCTCATTTGAAGCCCAAAAGATTTTGCTGAAGCCCTTTATTGTAAACTTGTGTATGTCCACCTGCCTCATATGTGTTTCTTGTAGGCAACATATGGTAGGATTTTGGTTTCTAATCCACTCTGCTTTTTGCTTCTGTTTAATGGGTGAGTTCATCCCATTCACATTCAGAGTTATAATTATCAGTTGTGTATTCGCTGACATTTTTGTATCCTCCCCTAGTCCTACCCCATCTTCTTACACTATTTCCTTTTAAACCAGTGGTTTGCTTTGAGCTGGTATCCCTTATCCCCTCCCTTTATTAACTTCCCTTTCTACCCCCCTCCCTTATTATTCCCCTCTTTTTATCTTTAAAGGCCTAATGAATTCCCTCCTCCTTCTTCTCCCCTCCCTTTTTTGACCTCCCCACTACCCTGCTCCCTTTTTTGACCTCCCCCCCGCTCCCTTACTGACTTTCTCAGTAGGGTTAGATAGAGTTTTATATCCCAATGGATAATATAGCTACTCTTCCCTCTCCAGGTTGATTACACTGAGAGTAAGGTTTAAATATTACCTCTTAATGCTCTCTTCCTCTCCTTCTTATAATAGTATTCGTCCCTTCCCCTTCCCATGACCTCTTTGTGTGTAATAGAATATCCTATTTTTCTTATTCCTTCAAGATTCTCCTGGTGTCCTCCACTATTCACCCCCCTCTTTCCCTCCCACCCATATCACCTTAGACCTTTTAGTATTCCAACCTCTCCCTATGAATAATTCTTCTAATTATTATAATAGTGAATGCTATAATGGTGAACAGAGTTCACTACAGAGAATTATACATAACATTTCTCCACATAGGAGTTCCAATAATTAGATCTTATTGAAGCCCTTAAAGAGGCAAATTTAAAAAATATGAGTTTTCTTACTTTCCCTTCTGTTTCTTATTTACCTTTTCATGTTTCTCTTGATTTTTGTGGTTGGATATCGAACTTTCCATTTAGTCCTGGTCTTTTCTGTGCAAATGTTTGGAAATCTTCAATTTTGTTGAATGCCCAAACTTTCCCCTGGAAGAATATAGTCAGTTTGGATGGGTACATGATCCTTGGTTGTAAACCCAGTTCTCTTGCCTTTCTGAATGTCATATTCCAAGCCTTGTGGTCTTTTAGTGTGGAGGTTGCCAGATCCTGTATGATCCTGATTGGTACTCCTTGATATCTGAATTGTCTTTTTCTGGCTTCTTGTAAGATTTTTTCTTTTACTTGGAAGCTCTTGAATTTGGCTATTATATTCCTGGGTATTGTCTTTTCTGGGTCTAGTGTAGAGGGTGATCTATGGATCCTTTCAATGTCTATATTGCCCTCTTGTTGTAGAACTTCGGGGCAATTTTGCCGAATAATTTCTTTTAGTATGGAGTCCAAGTTTCTATTAATTTCTGCTTTTTCTGGAAGACCAATGATTCTTAAATTGTCTCTTCTAGACCGGTTTTCTTGGTCTGTCACTTTCTCATTGAGGTATTTCATGTTTCCTTTTATTTTATCAGTCTTTTGACTTTGTTTTATTTGTTCTTTCTGTCTTGAGAGATTATTAGCTTCTAATGGCTCAATTCTAGCCTTTAGGGACTGGTTTTCTGCTATGATCTTTTTGTTTTCCTTTTCAATCTGGTCATTTCTGGTGTTCAGTTTGCTTATCAGTTCATTTGATTTCTGAGCCTCACTTTCCAATTGCAAAATTCTGCATTTTAACATGTTATTTTCTTGCCAGATCTCTTCCATCTTTCTCATCATTTCAGATTTGAACTCTTCAATAGCTTGTGACCAGTTTTCATTATTTTGGGAAGGTTTGGATATGATTACTTGTTTCTTCTCCTCTGTTGTGTGGATTTTCTCTGTGTAAAAGTTGTTGAGTGTTAAAGAGTTCTTCTTGATAATCTTTCTCTTCTGGGGTTCCCGATTTTGGCTTGCCATTGTTAGACCTGAGCCTTCTGCGCTTTATCCTCACGCTCAGGGTCTGTCTGCGCTCTCTGGGCTCCCAAGGTCTCAGTTCTCGTTCTCAGGTTCGATCCTCCTGGTCATTCCTGGTCTGCCCCTCTGCCTGAAGCTCCTTCAGCAGTCTCAGGGCGCTGCTTCCACAGCCGTGCTTCTGTCTGCACAGGGTTCCCACTCGAGGTCCAAGCCTGCGCTCGGGATCCTTGTCCGTGCCTAGGGCAATGCCTTCATCCGCGCAGGCGCTCAGGGCCTGTATTCAAAGTCCATGTGCGTTCTTTAGCCTCTTGGAGTCCTAAGTCTTGCTGCTCTCAGAAACAAGCCCTGGAGCTGCCAATGACTTAATGGGTGCCCCAAACCTGCTTTAACTCTTGTGAGCTGGCCTTGGCGCTGTATATGGTGTGGGGGGTGGGGGAAGGGCTTCTTCCTCTCGCATTTTAGTGAGAGCTGTTTCACCCCTTTATAGAGTGGAAATGCCCTGATTCCATGTACCTTCAATGCTGCGCCCTGTTGTGGGGTCTCTTCACTCGTTTGGATTTGTTTTTATGTCCCCTTGAGGAGTCCTGTATGTTTCGGTTAGGAGAAATCAAGCAGCTGCTCCTTACTCTGCCACCATCTTAACCAGAATCCTCCTCAATCAATATTGGTTATTTTAAAAGATTCTTTAAGTGATGAAAAAGTTTTTACTAATTTACTTTGAGCTTCCTATTTTCTTATAGATAATATCAAAATAGGTGACTTGAGGTGATTTGCTTCATATAATTTTCCAGAGTTCATAGGCTTTAATAGAATGCAGGAAATCACATGAGGTTTATAATTAAAACTAAAATTTTTATGTTTCAAGTTTCAAAGATAACATGTAAAGATTAAAGGATTTCTGTACCTAATTTTGTTCCATTTAACCAGTGAATATACTACTTTTTAAAATTAATTTATTTATTTAGAATATTTTTCCATGTTTACATGATTCATGATTTTTCTCAATCCCTCTTTCCTCCCCGCTCCCAGGGCTGACAAGCAATTCCACTGAGTTATACATGTTTCACTGTTCAAAACTTATTTCCGGGGGCAGCTGGGTAGCTCAGTGGAGTGAGAGTCAGGCCTAGAGACAGGAGGTCCTAGGTTCAAACCCGGCCTCAGCCACTTCCCAGCTGTGTGACCCTGGGCAGGTCACTTGACCCCCATTGCCCACCCTTACCACTCTTCCACCAAAGGAGCCAATACATAGAAATTAAGGGTTTAAAAAAAATTTTTTTTTAAAAAAACTTGTTTCTGTATAATTCATATCTGCAATAGAGTGATCTTTAAACACCAAAACCCCAATTATATCCCCATCAAACCATGTGATTAATCATGTTTTTCTTCTGCATTTCTACTCCCACAGTTCTTTCTCTGGATGTGGATAGTATTCTTTCTCAGTGAGCATACGTCTATGATATTAAAGTCTAAAATCAATTTTAGCATATAACATGCGTAAAAAGGCATTAGCTTACTTCTCCATGAAGTCTTTTCAGATCATGTCAGTATGAAGTAATATGTTAAAAGAACATTAGCTTTGGATCAGAAAACCTGAAACAAAATCCCAATTTTCTGACTATCTTTGATGACTTACTTGAACAATCTACAAAATCAAAGGTTGGATTCAAATTATATTCAACCTGAATACTAAAAAAATACTATGTTCAATCATATGTGCAAATTTTTCCAAGGCTAATTGGAAAACACATCAAAGAGGGCAACATAATAGCAAGAGGACTGGAAATCACAACACTTGGGGAAAACAAAACAAAATGGGTGGTCAGGTAGTGTTCTATTTTGCTCCAGGGAACAGAAAGGAGACATTTAGTTTCGATGTAATGAAATGTCAATTTGTCTGTGATTAAAGGAAATACTATTTATGTACTAGACGGCTTATATGATTTCTTAGTTTCCTTTTAACTGAGGCCATGGAATTCTAAGATGATCCAACATCTCTTCCGAAGCTAAATCATACAATTCTAGGAGATTGAAATTATTTGAACAGTCATTCAGTACATCATGCCCTACTGAAAATTAAAGCATTTTTATTATATTAATGATTCAACTAAAAGCAAATGTTTTAAATAAATGCCTATAAGATTTTTCTTAGAATGGGATGGGTATTATAGTTTACTAAGTTATTAAGAGTGTTATATACACTTAAGTCTTATAGAAAGGGAAAATAATCTTTCCCTATTCTTATTTACTACACATTTATGACAAACTAAATGTTCAGAGAAAGGAAAGGAATTTTTTCCCTTAATGCGAAAAAAAAAGTCATTCAATTGCAAATTAAAAAACATCTATGAAACATCAATAATGGCACAAAACATGGCATATAGTTCAAGTTTTTAGGAAATTCACAGTTTTTCTAAAGTAATATATCAAAAAGATTAAAATATAAGTTATACCAAATGTGTATTCTGTGTTCTCCTATTTCCACTTAGAAGCTAAAATACTATGCTGCAATATTCCATCTAAGCTGTATTATCATCAAATTTATGACTAGATTAAAAATGTTTAAAGCTAAGAGGATTTATATAGTAAATGTACTTTTAAAATTTATTAATCACCAAATGTCATAATACACTTCAAAGATGTCCTCATTCTTTCCTTTTATTTGGATTTTTATATAAGAAAAAAATTTTCTAGGGATAAAACCAAATACAAGAAACTTTTGGAGAAGTCACTAAGAACATGTTCAGCATTTCTTTACTAACTAATCATTTCTGAATAGTTTCAAGGTATATATTGCCATGATTATGTACTGAGAATTTTAATTCTTTACAGGGAATAACTAGATTTTTAAAGGCTAAAAACAACTTATTGCTCTGAATTATTTTTAGCTGGGAATTCTCTTGAAATCAGGCAAAAAAAAGTACCATTATAATATATCAATTAGATGTTTAAAGTACTTTATTTTTTTAAATTAACAAATATTGGTCTCTCTCTCAATTGACCTACATTTAAAAAAAAAAAAGAAAAAAGAGACAAAATCCTTTTAACGAGTATGTGTAAGAAAGAAAACAAATTCCCACCCTGGACATGTACTATATATATATATATGTATTCATACCTGTCAGGATATGGAGAAGAATTTTCTTTATATTGTTTGGAACCAAGCTTTATGTGACAATAGAAACAATGAGAAAATTAAGTTTGGACAACTATAGTTCTTAGAAACAAGGTCAAAATATAGAACCAGAAAGAGTTAGAGGACTAGGGGGTATAGGTTGCAGGGATTAGAATGGAAGACTACTGAGCACACTGGACCATCATCCTCCCTATAGGCAAGACATTATGGACTAAATCACTGAATGGGATACTGTTTTGAGGGGTGGAAGAGCCACAGAAGATTTGGAGAGAACCAGGAGAGATGCAGAAAAATGGAGAA
Organism: Gracilinanus agilis; assembly: GCF_016433145.1. NCBI lineage: Eukaryota > Metazoa > Chordata > Mammalia > Didelphimorphia > Didelphidae > Gracilinanus > Gracilinanus agilis. The sequence continues at coordinate 422,228,048 of NC_058131.1, read as the reverse complement.
GTAAACAGAAGGGAAGAAGGGAAGATTAAACAAGAGAAGAACAAGAGGTAGAGAGGTGAAAAATGACACACATACACAGAACTAATACTGAAAATATTGCTGAGACCCTTTTAGCAAATTATTCTCACCATCAAATGCAGTAGAGACAACAAATGTAAACTCTAACATCACGAGATGGAGAAGGTTCAAATGCCACTAAAGAGAACAGAATAGATCAGATGTACCCAAAGAATCTCTGTGCTAGAAGTGACCCAATTTTATCATCACCCAAAAGGCTATCCAAGGCTATCCCTTACACATACAAAAGTATATATGATTCCTTATAAAATAAATACATAGAACTTTGACCACTCGCTTATGGTTACTTTCAGGAGAGGTAATTGCCAGTAGCATGGAAGAGAGCCAGAATAAAATACAAGTTGAATAGGGATTCCTTATAAACTGGGATCCCTTCCGATGCATTTTTTTGGGTAACACTGCACTCTCTGTAGAACCTCTCAGATCCTATAACAATTGACATAACTATCTAAAGAGGAAAAAACAAATGAAGAAGGCCTGTTATCTAGAATGGAAAACACAAATAAGCCATAGCAATTTTTCATCTAACCAGATATACAAACATACACATAATCTAGATATACAAACACACACACACACACAAATATACTGCTTTTTGGAAACTAAAAACTATTTTTAACAATTCTAAGCTGCTTCTATGGCCATTTTTTTCAATTTAGTTCACAGTGATCTTAATATAAATAGAACCAAAGAACGAGAGAATTTCAGAATTAGAAGGGATATCAGCAGCTACCTAGTCTAACCCAAACATACTAACAAGTAATCACCTAGACTCAACTTATAGCTTCAAAAGAATAGGCACACATCATGAGGCAATCCCATTCTACTTTAAGATAGTACTACTTGCAAGAAAGTTTTTCTTGACATTAAGCCTAAAAATACCTCTGAAATTCTCATCACTGCTCCTGTTTCTGTTCTTTGGAGTCCAACAGGTCAAGTCTACTCCTTTCCACAGAAATTCATTAACTATTTGAGAGAATTTTAACATTCTTTCTGAATCATTTATTCTAGATTATGATTCATTCTTCGGTGAAAAGGCCCAAGATTTTCCCAACATCTTTGTTATCTTCTAAACAGCCCCAGTTCCAACAAATGATCCTCTTTAAGGCACAGACTTGGAGTACTTCACCAAACTCACTGTCCTCTTTTTATGCTCTCTGGGTTTAGCAGTTATCCTTCCTAAACTATGACTCCCAGAAATGAATATATAACCTATATGTTACCTAAGAAATATTAAAGTGAGATATCCACTCATATATTTGAAAGCTCTGATATTCTTTTTTTTTTTAAACCCTTGTACTTTGGTGTATTGTCTCATAGGTGGAAGATTGGTAAGGGTGGGCAATGGGGGTCAAGTGACTTGCCCAGGGTCACACAGCTGGGAAGTGGCTGAGGCCGGGTTTGAACCTAGGACCTCCTGTCTCTAGGCCTGACTCTCACTCCACTGAGCTACCCAGCTGCCCCCAGCTCTGATATTCTTAATGTAATTGTAGTCCCACAATGCAAAGGAAGTGTAGATTTTCCCAATTTGAAGGAAGAACTAAATGAGTGTGAGGAAAAAGGACAGGGAAAGCCAGAGTACTTTTGAGTCTATGCTGGTCAGTCAATTTCAAATGAAAGGTGCTGATACCCTACACTGAATATTATCATGAGCACTTACCTGGATCATTAACCTGTTTAGAGAATGACCTGCCTGGAAAAAAATTGTTTCCCTGATTATGACTTATACTATATGACAGATTTATCCTGGTCTAATGAAACTGCATGCTCTCATTTCCTGCTCTCTTTAAATTTTATTTGCTGTAGGTACTTTTGTAATGTATTTATTTTATCTCTAGATAAGTTGTTTTTACTGTATTATGAGCTAGTGTATAAATGAAAAGACCACATAATTGGAAAAAATTTAAAAGGCACAAAAATCAACAATTGCCCTAAATTTAACAGTACATTAACACTGAAGCTATCTCTTACTCTGGAGACAAAAAGAGGGGCTTTACAGGCAAAATCAATTCAGCTTTTTTTTTGGCAGCCACATCACACTACTAACACAACTTCAAGCATTCTTTCTGACAAACTGCTAACACTAGCTCCTCTACCCCATTAAATACCTGGGTTCAAGAAAATCAATTTCAAAATAATAAAACTTTACATTTATGATCAGTGAAGTGGCATAGTAGAAAAAGCACTGATCGTCTGGAAGTCTTGGAAGTCAAGGAAGACTCGAATTCAAATCTACATTCAAGACATTAGCTGTGTAAAAGTGGGTTAAGTCTCATAACTTCTGCTTCTTTCAGTTTCCTCATTTATCAAATGGTAATAATAATGGCATCTACTTCCCAGGGTTGATGTGAGGATCAAATAAAATAACTGTTGTAAAATGCTTAGCACAGTACCCAGTATATAGTAAGTACTACATAACTGTTAATTATTAAGAACCAAGACGGCAGCTTAGTAGCAGCAAAAGCTAAAACATCTCCAAAAATCCTCCCAAACCACTTAAAATAATGCCTCAAAACCACAGTCGTCACGAAAAGAAACACAAGACAAAGTAAGGGGGTTCTCCTACAGAAAATAACTTGAACGGTACACACAGAGTCACTCTATTTTCTTTTTTTTGTAAATTTATTTATTTAATTAAATTTAGAATATTCTTCCATGGTTACATGATTCGTATTCTTTCCCTCTCCTCCTCCCTCCCCATCCCATAGTCGAGCAATTCCACTGGGTTTTATATGTAACATTGATCAAGACCTATTTTCATATTATTAATATTTGCAATAGAATAATCATTTAGAGTCCATATTCCTAATCATATCCCCATCAAACCATGTGATCAAGAAAATGTTTTTTTTTCTTCTGTGTTTCTACTCCCACAGTTCTTCCTCTGAATGTGGATAGCATTCTTTCTCATAAGTCCCTCAGAATTGCCCTGGATTATTGCATTGCTGCTAGTGTATCAGTCCCTGTGTACAACATTCTCCTGGTTCTGCTCATTTTTTTTGCTCTGTATCACTTCCTGGAGGTCATTCCAGTTTACATAAAATTCCTCCAGTTCATTATTCCTTTCAGTACAATAATATTCCATTACCATCAGATACCACAATTTGTTCATCCATTCCCCAATCGAAGGGCATCCCCTCATTTTCCAATTTTTTGCCACCACAAAAAGCACAGCTATGAATATTTTTGTACAAATATTTTTTCCTTATTATCTCTTTGGAGTACAAAACCAGCAATGATATGGCTGGGTTAAAGGGCAGGCCATCATTTGAAGCCCTTTAGGCATAGTTCCAAATTGCTTTCCGGAATGAGTGGATCAATTCATAACTCCACTAGCAGTATATTAGTGTCCCAATTTTGCCACATCCCTTCCAACATTTACTTTCCTTTGCTGTCATATTAGCCAGTCTGCTAGGTGTGATTGTGGTACCTCAGAGTTATTTTGATTTGTTTTTCTCCAATTGTAAGAGATTTAGAACACTTTTTCATGTGCTTATTTATACTTTTGATTTCTTTATCTGAAAACTGCCTATTCATGTCTCTTGCCTTTTATAAACTGGGTAATAGCTTGATTTTTTTTTTAACCCTTGTACTTCGGTGTATTGTCTCATAGGTGGAAGAGTGGTAAGGGTGGGCAATGGGGGTCAAGTGACTTGCCCAGGGTCACACAGCTGGGAAGTGGCTGAGGCCAGGTTTGAACCTAGGACCTCCTGTCTCTAGGCCTGACTCTCACTCCACTGAGCTACCCAGCTGCCCAATAGCTTGATTTTTTTTGATATAGTTCCTTATATATTTGAGAAATTAGACCTTTGTCAGAGGTTTTTGTTATGAAGTTATTTTTCTCAATTTGCTGCTTCCCTTCTAATTTTGGAAGCATTGGTTTTGTTTGTACAAAACCTTTTAAATTTAATGTAATCAAAATTTGTCATTTTAAATTTTCTGATATTCTCTATTTCTAGATTGGTCTTAAATTATTTTTTTCCCATGGATCTGACAAGTAAACTATTCTATATTATTCACCTAATTTATTTATAGTTTCCAGCTTTATATTTAAGTTGTTTACCCATTCTGAATTTATCTTGGTAAAGGGTGTGAGATGTTGAACTAGACCTAACCTCTCCTGTACTGTTTTCCAGTTTTCCTAACAGTTTTTGTAAAACAGTGGGTTCTTGTCCCAAAAGCTGGGATCTTTGGGTTTATTGTATACTATCTTGCTGCTGAAAAAAAAAGGTTTATTCCTTTTTATCCCTATTCAATTTCCCCCAGATATTTAGTAAACCTAATTTTTCTAAAATTTAATTCACTTCTTTTATTACTTTCTTATTTGTTTTTTTGGTTAGATTCATTTAGTTCTGATAGGGAAAGGTTGAGGTCCCCCGTTAGTATAGTTTTACTGTCTATTTCATTGATGGTGTGGGTGCCAAAGAAAGGCAGAGGGGACTTAGGTAGAACTGTTCCCTTCTCTCTCTACTTGCCTGATGACATTTTTTCACATCACCCACACCTCTGCCTAGCAGCCCAATGGGAGCTCTTCTTCCCTCCCCAGATATATCCAGCACTCCATCTCGAAAAGGTTTTCCATCACTGGGCTATTTCCTTCTTAAGTTCCTCTACTTTCTCCTTTAAAAATCTGGAGGCTATGCCATTCGCTTGCCCATGTATTAAGTACTGATAGTACTTCATTGTTATATACTGCCTTTTATCAAGATGTAATTACCTTTCTTACCTCTTTTAATAAGATCTATTTTTGCTTTAGCTTTGTCTGAGATGATTGCTACTCCTGCTTTTTTTTTTTAATCTTAGTTGGAGCCCAATAGATTTTGTTATATCCCCTTACCTTTATTCTATGTGTGTCTGCCTGCCTCAAATATGTTTCTTGTAAACAACATTTTGTAGTATTCTGGTTTTTAATCCACTCTGCTATCCGCTTCCATTTTATGAGTGATTTCATCCCATGTACAATCACTATTATGATTACTGTCTGTGTATTCCCCTCCATCTTGCTTTTCTTTTTTAATCCTGCCCTTTCTCCTTTTACTCTTTCCTTCCACATCAGCATTTTGCTTTTAATCACTCTCCCCACTTCTCCTCCCTTATATTACCCCCTTCTCACCAAGACACCACCCTTCTTCTTCTTTGATATTTCAATCTCTGTCCCCCCAAATTTCCCCTCCCACTACCCCTTTCTTATACAACCCTTCCACTTCTCTATAGGGTAAGATAGGATTCTACACCCCAATGAATCTGGCTGCTCTTCCCTCTCTGGGCAAATTCCAACAAGAGTAAAGATTTAAGTACTGCCTGCCTATCACCACTCTAATCTTCCCCTCCCCAATGTAATAGTTTTTCCCCCCTGAACCTCTTTATGTGACATAATTTATTCAATTTTACCTCTCTCTTCCTATTTCTCTCCATACTACCCTTTTTTTCACCCCTTGACTTTTTTAGCATATCCTTGTAAACAGCTTACTATCATAGCCTTTCTACATATACTTCTTCTAACTACTCTGAAAATAAGGGAAAAAATTTAAGTTACAAAAATCTTTACACATATAAATATAAACAATTCAATCTTTAATTTTTTCTTTTATTTAGCTTTTTATGCTTCTCTTGAATTCTGTTTTTGGACATCAGATTTTCAGTTTAATTCTCGCCTTTTCTTCAGGAATACTTAGAAATCTTTTATTTTATTAAATGAATATACTTTCCCCTGAAAGAATATAGTCAGTTTTGATGGGTAGGTGATTCTCAGTTCCTTGCCTTTCAGAATATCATATTCCAAACTATGCTCAAAGGAATATAAAAGAATGACTGCCCTTTGATCCACAGCCATACCATTGTAGGGTTTGTACCCCAAAGAGATCATAGATAAACAGACTCGTACGAAAATATTTATAGCCTTGCTTTTTGTGGTGGCAAAAAACTGGAAAATGAGGGGATGCCCTTCAATTGGGGAATGGCTGAACAAACTGTATTATATGCTGGTGATGGAATACTATTGTGCTCAAAGGAATAATAAACTGGAGGAATTCCATGTGAACTGGAAAGACCTCCAGGAATTGATGCAAAGCAAAAGGAGCAGAGCCAGAAGAACACTGTACACAGATTGATACACTATGGTAAAATAGAATGTAATGGACTTCTGTACTAGCAGCAAAGCAATGACCCAGGACAATTCTGAGGATCTTATGGGAAAGAACACTACCCACATTCAGAGGAAGAACTACAGGAGTGGAAACAGAAGAAAAACAACTGCTTGAACACATGGGTTGAGGCGGACATGTCTGGGGATGTAGACTCGAAACTACCACACCAATGCAACTATCAACAATTTGGAAATAGGTCTTGATCAATGACACATGTTAAAACCAGTGGAAATATGCATCAGCCATGGGGGGGGGAGTTCAGGGGTGAAGGGGAAAGTAAGAGCATGAATTATGTAACCATGTTAACTTTTCTAAAAAATAAATATTAATAAATATTTAAAAACAAACAAAAAAAGACTATCATATTCCAAGCCAGCCTATCCTTCCATGTAGAAGCTGCCAGATCCTTTGTAATCCTGACCAGGGTTCCATGAATATTTGAATTTTTTTGGTTGCTTGCATTATTTTCTCCTTGGCCTTGAAAATCTTGAAACTGGCTATAATATTCCTGGGAGTTGTCATTTGGGGATTTATTGCAGCAAGTGGTTTGTGGATTCTTTCAATTTCTTTTTTACCTTCTTGTTCAAGAATATAAAGGGAGTTTTCTTTGACAAAACCTAGGTATCATATTACAAGAAATTTTATGTTCATGACTTTCATGTAGTCCAGTAATGCTTAGATTGTCTCTCCTGGATCTATTTTCCAAGTCAGATTTTTTTTAAACCCTTGTACTTCGGTGTATTGTCTCATAGGTGGAAGATTGGTAAGGGTGGGCAATAGGGGTCAAGTGACTTGTCCAGGGTCACCCAGCTGGGAAGTGGCTGAGGCCGGGTTTGAATCTAGGACCTCCTGTCTCTAGGTCTGACTCTCACTCCACTGAGCTACCCAGCTGCCCCCTCCAAGTCAGATTTTTAAATGAGATTTCATGTCCCCCCCCCCCATTTTTTCATTCTTTTGATTTTGTTCTATTGTTTCTTGGTGTCACTTGAAATCATTAGCTTTTATTTGTCCAATTTTAATTTTTAAAGAATTCTTTTCTTCCTTGACCTTTTGATCTTCCTTTTCCATCTAGCCTATTCTGTTTTTCAAGGAACTCTTTTCTCCAATTTTTTTCCTTTTCTTTCCAGTAGGTCAGTTTTGTTTTTAAAAAACTCTTTTCTTTATTGGATTTTTTTGGTCTCTTTTTCCAGTTGACGAGGTTTACTTAAGATATTTTTTTCTTTTTGCATTATTATTATTATTTTTTTTTTGCAGTTTTCTCTGGCTGCCCTACCACTGATGTGTACTGGGAAGTCTAAGAGCTGCTCCGCTGCCACCTCTGACTTGAGTCTATACAAGGGAGGGTGAAGTTTAAGAAATCTTTCCACCCCAAACCCTTTCCCACCCCATGTGGGTTATCCAGTCTGCCCTAGTAATTTTCAGCAGGGGGAACACAGCAAGGAATAGAAAAAAAAACATGTTATTCAGCCCCAATCCCTTCTAGTTTTCAAGCAGAAATTTTTTTAAAAAAGCTGATCCTGGGCCCCTGGCTGAGAGAAACTTGCACCTCAGAATTTTCCTCCCCCAACAAGAAGGGGACTCCTCTGCTATTTCTTTTGAGAGCAGAGAGACCAAATCAGTGGATTTGAAGTAGAAATTTTCAGGATTTTGATTCTGCCTTTTGGCCTTTTCTCCTGACCAAAAAAAAAGCCAGTCCTTCATATGCAAATAACCTATTATCCTCCCTAGTACTTTGGCCCTTCTTCTGTTTACTTTGTAAACAAACCCCATTCAGCTTCTTTTTCACGAAAAATGTGATTGCAAAACATGTTTGAAAGCCTACAGTTTACAGAACTAACTAATGCATATGGGCTCTACTTGATTTTTTTACTGGCAGCTTGTATTTTCATGGGCTATTTCCCATTCTGCTTACTTCTCCTGAAGAATATGCAACCTGCTAGACTACTTAAAATAGAGAGCAAACTGAAATATTTTGACAAAGTTTTGAAAGTCTCTCAACATGCAGAGTGGAGATTCTGCCCAGTGGGTATATGAAAAATTTCAGAGCTGTGACAAAAGAAACCTAAATGGTTAATTTATATGGGGGACAGGAAGGAACCTTAACCAATATCTGGAAGTTTATTACTTACTAACCATTTTCAGTTTCTCCCCTCAAGATAGTAAGTCTATTGGGATTGGAGTAAAGGATATTTTGACTGCACTGCCTATTCAATGTCACACTTCTTATAATTACTGATTGTTTGTTTTAGGATTTAATTTTCTTTTTAACTTCATATATTAATCTAATCAGTATCTTTCTGTTACATTATTCTTTATTTTGTATCTTTGCCCTATGACTATAATAAAGATTATATCATTGTAAAAGCCTATGAATATCTTAAAAAAAATTTTTTTTCAGTTGTAAAAAGCCCTTACGTCCACCTGATTCATCAAGGTCACATGCTGATTATATAGTTTTTTTCTTCCTTTTTTCCTTTGTTAACTATTACATATATGATGATGGATGGACTCCATCACAACTAGTTACAACCTGTATATAACCATGGAGAATTTAATGACTTAATAATTTCAATTAATTTTAAGATATGACTTTGGATGTCTGGTGCCTTCTGAATATATATAAAATAAATGTTGAATTAAAGGTAGAGAACAAAATAGAAGTTCCTACCAAAAGCTTTTATATATACAGCAGGAAATCAATAAAGGAGATTTTGCATGCATGATTTTTTTACTCTTTCGTTTAATTTACTTCCACCAGAACAATCTAGATTTCTTAGTGATGTTCTAGACCCCAAAAAGGTTTTCATCAGCAGCACAGAGATTTGTGTTTTTTCCCCTAGGCTCTTCTGCCAAATTTTGAAATAATGCAGTAATAGACTTTGTTAAAAATATCTTTGCCAGACTTTAAAAAGTGCCTAGTAGGTTCCAGGTTAAGATGACAGCAGAGTAAAAAGCAGCTGCCTGACCTCTCCTAACCCATGCATATAGGACTCCTCAAGAAGACATTAAAACAAATCCAGAGGAAAGAAGGGACCCCACAATAGGGCGGAGCATCAAAGGTACGTGGAATCGGGGCATTTCCATGCAATAAAGGGGTCAAACAGCTCTCACGAAAACACGAGAAGCAACCCCCTCCCCCACCCCACACCACCTACAACGCCAAAACCAGCTCACAAGAGCAAGTTTGGGGCACCCATTAAGTCACTGGCAGCTCACTAGGGCTTGTTCTTGAGAGCAGCAAGACTTAAGACCCCCCCAAGAGGCTAAAGAACTCACTGACTCTGAACACAGACCCTGAGCCCAGGCACAGGCGAAGGGGCTGACACAGGTGCGGGCTAAGGCCCGGACTAAGGCACGGACGAAGGGGCTGATTCTGAGTGCAGGAGCAGACCTTGAGTGGGGACCCAGTACAGAGAGGTGCTTGACTGTGGAAGCAGCTCCCTGAGACTGTTAAAGGAGCTTCAGGCAGAAGAACAAGCAAGGGAACCACCAAGAGGCTTGTCCCAGAACAACTAGACTTGAGATCTCAGGAGTCTAAAGAGCCCAGACAGATCCTAGGCACAAGCATAAAGCTGAGAGGGAACTCAGCTTACAATGGCAAGACTGAATCATCAGGAAAACCAGGAGAGAAAGATGAAGAAGAAAAAACCTTTAACACTTGACAACTTTTACACAGAAAAATTCCAAACAACAGAGCAAACAGCAGAGGAGAACAATCCAAACCTTCCCAAAACAATGAAAATGGGTCGCAATATCTTGAAGAGTTCAAATCTGAGATCATGAGAAAGATGGAAGAGATCTAGCAAGAAAATAACAGTTTAAAAGGCAGAATTTTGCAATTGGAAAGTGAGGCAAGTAAATCAAAGACCAGAATGAAAAGGAAAACCAAAAGATTGTAGCCAAAAACCAGTCTCTAAAGGCTAGAATTGGGCAATTAGAAAAAGACGCCCCCAAATCAAAAGAATTAATAAGCAAATTGGAGACCAAAATCAAACAACTGGAAAACAGGTCAGACCAAACTGAAAAGGAAAATCAAAAGCTTATAGCAGAAAACCAGTCTCTAAAGACAAGAATTGGGCAAGAAGAAGCCAATGATCTATCAAGAAAGCAAGAGCAAATAAAACAAAGTCAAAAGACTGATAAAATAGAAGGAAACATGAAATACCTCAATGAGAAAGTGACAGATCAAGAAAACCGGTCTAGAAGAGACAATTTAAGAATCATTGGTATTCCTGAAAAAGCAGAAATTAATAGAAACTTGGACTCCATACTAAAAGAAATTATTCGGCAAAATTGCCCCGAAGTTCTACAACAAGAGGGCAATATAGACATTGAAAGGATCCATAGATCACCCTCTACACTAGACCCAGAAAAGACAATACCCAGGAATATAATAGCCAAATTCAAGAGCTTCCAAGTAAAAGAAAAAATCTTACAAGAAGCCAGAAAAAGACAATTCAGATATCAAGGAGTACCAATCAGGATCATACAGGATCTGGCAACCTCCACACTAAAAGACCACAAGGCTTGGAATATGACATTCAGAAAGGCAAGAGAACTGGGTTTACAACCAAGGATCATGTACCCATCCAAACTGACTATATTCTTCCAGGGGAAAGTTTGGGCATTCAACAAAATTGAAGATTTCCAAACATTTGCACAGAAAAGACCAGGACTAAATGGAAAGTTCGATATCCAACCACAAAAATCAAGAGAAACATGAAAAGGTAAATAAGAAACAGAAGGGAAAGTAAGAAAACTCATATTTTTTAAATTTGCCTCTTTAAGGGCTTCAATAAGATCTAATTATTGGAACTCCTATGTGGAGAAATGTTATGTATAATTCTCTGTAGTGAACTCTGTTCACCATTATAGCATTCACTATTATAATAATTAGAAGAATTATTCATAGGGAGAGGTTGGAATACTAAAAGGTCTAAGGTGATATGGGTGGGAGGGAAAGAGGGGGGTGAATAGTGGAGGACACCAGGAGAATCTTGAAGGAATAAGAAAAATAGGATATTCTATTACACACAAAGAGGTCATGGGAAGGGGAAGGGACGAATACTATTATAAGAAGGAGAGGAAGAGAGCATTAAGAGGTAATATTTAAACCTTACTCTCAGTGTAATCAACCTGGAGAGGGAAGAGTAGCTATATTATCCATTGGGATATAAAACTCTATCTAACCCTACTGAGAAAGTCAGTAAGGGAGCGGGGGGGAGGTCAAAAAAGGGAGCAGGGTAGTGGGGAGGTCAAAAAAGGGAGGGGAGAAGAAGGAGGAGGGAATTCATTAGGCCTTTAAAGATAAAAAGAGGGGAATAATAAGGGAGGGGGGTAGAAAGGGAAGTTAATAAAGGGAGGGGATAAGGGATACCAGCTCAAAGCAAACCACTGGTTTAAAAGGAAATAGTGTAAGAAGATGGGGTAGGACTAGGGGAGGATACAAAAATGTCAGCGAATACACAACTGATAATTATAACTCTGAATGTGAATGGGATGAACTCACCCATTAAACAGAAGCAAAAAGCAGAGTGGATTAGAAACCAAAATCCTACCATATGTTGCCTACAAGAAACACATATGAGGCGGGTGGACATACACAAGTTTACAATAAAGGGCTTCAGCAAAATCTTTTGGGCTTCAAATGAGAAAAAAAAGGCAGGAGTGGCAATTATGATTACTGACAAAGTCAAAGTAAAAATAGATATGATTAAAAAACACAGGGAAAGTAATTACATCCTGATAAAAGGCAGTATAGACAATGAGGAAATAACATTGCTCAATATGTATGCACCAAATGGCACAGCATCCAAATGTGTAAAGGAAAAACTGGCAGAGCTCAAGAAGGAAATAGATAGTAAAACCATACTAGTGGGAGATCTAAATATTCCTCTTTCAGATCTAGATAAATCAAACCAAAAAATAAATAAGAAAGAGGTAAGAGAGGTGAATGAAGCCCTAGAAAAATTAGATTTAATTGATATGTGGAGAAAAATAAATAGGGACAAAAAGGAATACCCTTCTTTTCAGCTGCACATGGTACATTCACAAAGATTGACCATGTAATAGGGCAAAGAAACATTGCAAACAAATGCAAAAGAGCAGAAATAATAAATGTAACCTTCTCAGAACATAATGCAATAAAAATAATAATTAGTAAGGGCACCTGGACAGGCAAATCAAAAACTAATTCGAAATTAAATAATATGATTCTCCAAAACCAGCTAGTCAAAGAAGAAATCATAGAAACAATCAACAATTTCATTGAAGAGAATAACAATGATGAGACATCCTACCAAACTCTGTGGATGCGGCCAAGGCAGTACTCAGGGGGAAATTTATATCCTTGAGTTTAATTAATTGATGAATTGGGCATTCAACTCAAAAAATTAGAAAGCGAGCAAATTAAACATCCCCAGATGAAAACTAAATTAGAAATACTAAAAATCAAGGGAGAAATTAATACAATTGAAAGTAAAAGAACTATTGAATTAATAAATAAGACTAGAAGCTGGTATTTTGAAAAAACAGATAAAATAGACAAAGTACTGGTCAATCTAATAAAAAAAAGGAAAGAAGAAAACCAAATTGACACTATCAAAGATGAAAAGGGAGACCTCACCTCTAATGAAGGGGAAATTAAGGCAATAATTAAAAACTATTTTGCCCAATTATATGGCAATAAATATAGCAATCTAAGAGATATGGATGAATATTTACAAAAATATAAATTGCTTAGATTAACAGCAGAAGAAATAGAATACCTAAATAATCCCATATCAGAAAAAGAAATTGAACAAGCCATCAAAGAACTCCCTAAGAAAAAATCACCAGGGCCTGATAGATTCACAAGTGAATTCTATCAGACATTCAAAGAACAACTAATCCCAGTACTACACAAATTATTTGATATAATAAGAAAAGAAGGAGTCCTACCAAATTCCTTTCATGACATAAATATGGTACTGATTCCAAAGCCAGGGAGATCAAAAACAGAGAAAGAAAACTATAGACCAATCTCCCCAATGAACATAGATGTAAAAATCTTAAATAGAATACTAGCAAAGAGACTCCAGCAAGTGATCAAGAGGATCATCCACCATGATCAGGTGGGATTTATACCAGGAATGCAAGGATGATTCAACATTAGGAAAACCATCCACATTATTGACCATATCAACAATCTAACAAACAAAAATCTCATGATTATCTCGATAGATGCTGAAAAAGCCTTTGACAAAATACAGCACCCATTCCTAATGAAAACACTGGAAAGTATAGGAATAGAAGGACCTTTCCAAAAATAATAAACAGTATATACCTAAAACCATCAACAAGCATCATATGCGATGGGGGTAAATTAGAACCCTTTCTAATAAGATCAGGAGTGAAACAAGGATGCCCATTATCTCCTTTATTATTCAACATTGTACTAGAAACACTAGCAGTAGCAATTTGAGAAGGAATAGAAATTGAGGGTATTAAAATAGGCAATGAGGCGACTAAGCTATCACTCTTTGCAGATGATATGATGGTCTACTTAAAAAATCCTAGAGAATCAACTAAAAACTTGTAGAAATAATCAACAACTTTAGCAAAGCTGCAGGATACAAATAAATGCACATAAAAATATCTTTGCCAAGGTTGAAAGATTTGCTACATCTGTTGAATTTGTGACAAATATCCATCAGTTCATAAGTTTTTTTAAATATCACACAGCAAGTGGCTATATAGAAACTCATGTGAGTCCTATATTATAATGGGTTTGTTTGCTATTGTTATTAACTGGGATATTGTGAATTTGGGGTATTTTGGTACTTTCTTTGCATGTACATTATCTACTATATTAGTTTTATAAATCTGTTATTTTGTGAAAATCATTTGCACTCACACAGTGGTTCATGGCCAAGTTTAAAAAGGAAATGGATCTCATTTTGGGGTGAGATCCATTTGTATTCATATCTCAATTTGTATTCTACCTCTCCTTGGCTGACACAGTGTTGTCACTGATTCTAAGCTATATATTTTTGATTTTTAAAATATTTTTATAATTAGTTTTTTCTTGTATTTTCAATATAATATGTGAGTACTTTGAAGTACATATAATCAATATTAATCTTTTTTATTTTGCAGTAATATAAGTTTAAAATATATTTGTTCTAATATTAATGCATACCCAAAAAGCTTTAAACTACAGAAATAATGCCATTGATTGTTTAAAAAATTATGGGACTTTGCTTAATGATTCTGATTCTAGAAGAAGAGAATTCAAAAAGAGCCACTGCACAGTGCCAAAGAAGCACAAAGTTAACCTGCATTGTGCCTATCAAACACAAGGTCAAAGAAACCAACCAATCCCAGCGGGATTGATGAAATTTTTGAGCCAAGACAAGAGATCTGAACTTGTTTGGGGGTTGAGGTTGTGGCTATTTTGACATATGTCAGAAGAAGGACTTCCTTTGAGCCCTAACAAGCAATTCACTTTAACTGCCATCCTGGCTCCTATAATCTAGTCCCTTTTCTGTCTTTCATAGTGTGGCAAACTTTCTGTAGTCCTGTTTACTATTGGTTAAGTGCATAATTACATAAATCACTTCAATTCAGCCCTGATTCAAGGATATAAGTTTATTTTTCCTTTACTTAGAATTTTTTAGACATAAGAGCTTGACATTTTATTTTTTATCTAGAAGTTATTTTTTCTCTTTTATTTGGATTTTTTGATGTTTTTTATTTTCTTTTGCAATTGATTCATATACCTCATAACTCAACCATGCATCCCTGAGTGATCCCTGTGTTTGTTATTGTTCTCCTCAGGAGGGGACTATGTTATTGTTGTGAACTTTGATTTGAATTTGAGTAATTTTAGGATAAGAAACTTGCTGCCTTCCCAGAATCCAGAAGCTGAACCTGTTTAGAGAAGGTACCAGCAACATGCCTGCAGAGACCACACACTGCACCAGAAGATCCCTATTGGACTTTGGGACGTGAATTGAACTATGGGGGGCTGAAAGCATTTGTTTTGACAGTATATTTTTATGTCAAAGGGAACTCCCCCCAATTGGCTTTTTGTCAAGTAGCAATCATTGATTTTGTTCTCTTTTCCTTTTATACATAAATTATTGAAATTTTTAAATTGATTATGTTTTTATGATCCATTGGGGAAATTGGTCTCCCAAAGGATCACAGGGGGGTATGTATAAATGAAGATTTTGAACCTTTGGACTTCATCCCCTAGAAGTCCCTTAGAATTTCCCAAAATTCCCTTTAATATCTCCTGCACCTCCACATTTGTGTGGTCATATTTTTGTTTTATAAGTTCTGTAGCTCCTCTCTCCTTCTCTCTCTCTCTATCTCTCTCTCACTCTCCCCCCCCCCCCTTTTGCAAGCAGACTGGGTGGTTTAGGTAGCTTTTTACTTTAGTTACTATTAACAAAACTTTTAAAATATAATACTTAGTTATTGAATGTTAATTTTAATCTTCACAGTTTCTAGAGAGGAAACAACAATTTCTGCAGTTATCCAGGCTGACATCCTTGGTGTCATCTCCAACTCCTCACTCTGATTCAAGCCAAGTCAAGAAGCATTTATTAAGAACCTATTATATTTTTTAGATATTGTGCTAAGCAGTAGGGATACAATAAACAGCAAAAAAGGACTCCTTGTTCTCTAAAAGCCCTCACAGTTGTCGTGCTGTCTCTCCATTAGACTATATAAACAAAATATAGAGGATATGTTTGAAGTAAACTCAGAGAGAAGATAATAAGATTAAAGAGGACCAATAATGACTTCTTAAAGAAGGTGAAAATTAGCTGGACTTGAAACCATGAGGGAGAAATGAGGAAAGAGTAGGCAGCCAATAAAATATCCCATCAAGAAATGGAGTGTATGTACTGTTTTAGAAGCAATGAGAAGACCAATGTTACTGAATCACAGAATATATAGAAGGAAGTAAGGTGTAAGAAAAATGGAATGGCAGGAAGAGAACAGGTTACAAAGGGCTTTAAATGCAAAAAGAGAATTTGATATTTGATCTGGGGGTATCTTTTAGCAACTCTTATTTCTACTTCACAATCTCTCATATAACACCCCCATCTCTTGTTTCACATAGCCACCAATCTAATTGAGGCCACCTTCACATTTCTCATCAACAATGTTAATAATGGCCTTATCAAGGTCCCTGCCTCAGATCTCTGTTCATTGCAATCCATACTCTACTCAGCTACCAAAATCACTTTCCTAAACTGCAGGCCTGGCTGTCACTCCTTTATTCAATAAATTCTAATGGTTCACTATTACCTGATGGATAAAATATAAAATCTTCTGCTTGACATTTAAAGTTCTTTACAATTTGGCCCCTTCCTATTTCCAGTCTTCAGCCTAACTACATTGACTTACTTGTTGTTCCTCAAATACAGCATTCAAAGCTCTTGCTGTGGGGCCTTTACATTGGCTATCTCCTGTTCCTGGACTGTTCTGTCTCTTCACTTCCTTCAAGATTCTGCTCAAATCCTACCACCTTATGCAAGAAAACTTTACTGATTTTGCCCACAGATAGTTGCTTCCCTCTGAGGCTACTTTTCATGGATTTTTTGCATATTATCTCCACCATTAGAATGCTCCTTCAAGGCAAGAAGTCTGGCACACAGTAAGTACTTAATTGATGTTTGTTAATTGATAGACAATTTTTTAAAAAGTAATAAGGTTAGTGTTGCATGACTTGTCCTTGTTGAAGCCATGCTTCTCTTAGTTATCTACTATTCAGTTTTAATAATTCATTATAAAAACTTGCTCTTTTTGAGGAAACTGGTGGAACTGAGATTAGGACAATAAAGAGCTAAAAATGGGAATCTAATGACTCACACTGACATCACCTTGTGATTCAATTCTAAAGCTAGTTTAGTTTCTATTCAATTATGAGTCTAGTCCAAATTCTGTCTTAAAAGAAGACTTTATTCAATTGTGGAAATTGAGAAAAAATTTTATTGCACTGTTTGAGCCTAGTCCTATGTGGCTGGGAAACTGGACCACCTATAACTGCTGTTTTTTAAGATCCTTAAACAAGGACCTAGGTTGTGTTGAGTCTTATCTGAAAACTGGCTCCATACTAATCAGTTATTGTTTTCATGTTTCTTTGATTGCTTAGATACTTGTGGGAAGTAGGGCATCTTTTCTGAATTCAGGGAATTGTATCTGTTCACTCTGACCTTTCCAACTTGGAAAATCCTTAAAATCTCCCTCAATTAGAAATCAGATTACCTGATGTTGTATTGTTTCCTTTTAAAAAATTAATATTATTTGATTAATTGTTTCAATGTATAAAAGTCTGTCTCCCCCTGTATTCAGGATCCACTTAAGCTGAGGAAGGGGCCTGGTCCTGAATTGATGGGCAATAACTAAGCATTAGCTAATAAATTGATATGCTCAGAAGATCTAACTTTTGTTTCCTCGGTCATTTCATTTTTTACTCAATACACTTCTTATTACCTACAAACCTTCTCCTACTCATTTCCAAGATTAGTCTCTAATGGTTAGTATACTATAATCTGCTTTTCTTCTTCCCATACCAGTAAAACTGAATCTCTGATTTCTAGAGAAAAATCCTACTGCCCACTCTTAGCTATCTGTTCCTTCATTCCCATCTTTTTCAGGCATACCTACCTTAATAGCACACTCTAGATCACCCTGACCCTTTTACGCTCTTTGGAATTCCTGCTCAAAAACAAACTTTCTTCTATTTCATTGCTACTTTCATCTACTAGCACTGAAAACTGACTCCCCTTCAAATGAAACAGCATCCCCAATCACATAATTTTATGCTAAAATCCAATTCTCAATCCTAAAACTTTCAATTTAACAAACATTACTAAATATTTACTGTATCTGAGACCATTATACATTGGCACAGAGACATTAAACAGTACACAGAAGACAGGACCCAAAAGTGAAAGTCTCTCACCTAAAGGAGCAGCCATTGTATTGAAGAGATAGAACATATACACAGAAAAGTAAATAAAAAGTATCTTAAGAAAACAAAGAATTATCAACTAGGTGGCTCCAGGGCTAGAATCAGAAAAACATTAGTTTCAGCCCAGTTTCGAACACTTACTAGCTCCATAACCCTGAGAAAGTCACTTCTCTTTGCCTCATTTCCTTAACTATAAAATGGAGATAATAAGAATACCTGCCTCCCAGGGCTGTTGTGACAAGAAGCTGAGATATCTGTAAAGTTCTTAGTATAATGCCTGAAATGTAGTAACTGATATATAAATGTTTTTTTCTATTTTCCCTTGTCATCCACTAATTATAAATTAGGTCACATAAACTTCTGGGCCTATGGATAAAGATATAGCATCACATAGGCCCCAAACCTTAGGAACCCACTCCCAATATAAAGTGTTCCACTCTTTTTTTCATATTTCATCAATAAAGATTACAAAGCAGAAACCAAATTGCCCTTGCTTATATGAATTAAAAGAAGTTGGGTGCTGTATGCTGCTCCAGCATCATGATGGCAGTCACTTGCGTTTATAATGACAACCATACTATCTCCAGAGAAGATAAAAGACATTTCTTTCTGGAATCCAAAATAAAATAAAATTCAGGGTAAAGTGACTGGCATATTTCATCATCATTCTACTGAAATTGTGATTTTCACTGTATTCATCAGAATTCGAATTGTTTCAAAATTATTTTCTCCATAATGTTCTTTTCATTTATTTTTAAATCCCTACCTTCCATCTTGGAGTCAATACTGTGTATTGGCTCCAAGGTAGAAGAGTGGTAAGGGTAGGCAATGGGAGTCAAGTGACTTACCCAGGGTCACACAGCTGGGAAATATCTAAGGCCAAATTTGAACCTAGGACCTCCCATCTCTTGACCTGGCTCTCAATCAGGCCTGGGTCTCAATCCACTGAACTACCCAGCTGCCCCCTGTTCTTTTCATTTTACAAACCGTTCTCTTAGTTCTACACATTTCACTTTGCATAAAGATCTTCCTAGTTTCCTCCAACATTGTCTATTTCATCATTTCATATGGTACAATGATACTCCATTACATTTACACACCACTGTTTGCTTACCCATTTATTAAAATAAAAGTTTTCAATCTTTAGCTGTCATTTAAAAAGCTACTATAACTGTTTTTATACATATAGATCCTTTTCATCTTTCTTTGGGGTATAAGCCTAATGATTATAAAGCTGGATCAAAGAGTAAACATGATTTGATAAATTTCTGGACATAGTTCCATACTACTTTCTAGAATGGCCAACCAATATCACATCTACAACAACAATGAATTAGTTTAGTTATTTTCCCATAGCCCCTCAAACTCTTTATTTTCCTCTTTTGTCATCATTACCAGTCTGATATAGAGCCTTCAGTTTGCTTTAATGTGAATTACTCTAATTATCAGTTATAAGAATATGTTTTTCATGTACTGTTGTTTTTTTAAACCCTTACCTTCCATCTTAGAATACTGGGTATTGGTTCTAAGGCAGAAGAATGGTAAGGGCTATGAAATGCGGGTTAAGTGACTTGCTCAGGGTCACACAGCTAGGAAGTGTCTGAGGCCAGATTTGAACTCGAACTTCCTGTCTCTGGGCCTGACTCTCAATTCACTGAGTCACCCAGCTACCCCTTCATATACTATTGATAGCTTGGATTTTTTACTTTTAAAATAGCCTGTTTATATGCTTTGAACGCTTACCTACTGGGAAATGACTCATCTTATAAATTTGAATCTGTTCTTTTATGTGACTTGGAAATGAGATCTTTATCAGAGAAAGTTTACTGTAAGACTTACCCCAGAAACTATAAGTAAAAAGGTAATTTTTACTAGTATCTTCAAAAACTTTTTAATTATACATAATCCAAATTTTCTTTTTTAATATTACATGATTCTATCACTTTATTGTTTTTAAAACTTTATTTTCTGTCTTAGAATCAATATGGATTCTAAGGCAGAAGGGCAATAAGGACTAGGCAACAGGAATTAAGTGACTTGCCCAGGGTCACATAGCTAAAAAGTTTCTTTGAGACTAAATTTGAACTCAAGTCCTGTTTCAGGCCTGGCATTTTATCTACTGTGCTATCCAGCTGTCCCCTCTATCACTTTAGGCATAAAGACTTCCTCTATCATAGATCCAAATAATTCCTTCATTGCTCCTCTGATTTGTTTATAGAATGAGACTTTTTATATATTTCGCATCTCCATTTTGAGTTTATCTCAGATGAGAATATGAAATACTGGTATAATCACAATTTCTACCATGCTGCTGTTCAAGTTTTCCTTCCATTTTTTGTCAAATGGAGTCCTTCTACAGTAACTAGAGTCTTTGGATTTATTAAACACTAAGCTACTTTATTTGCTTCTGTATTATTGTGTACCCCAATCATCTGCTCCACCAATTGATCTCACCTTTTTAAAAAAACAAAACAAAACATTAAAATTCTTTAAACATTTACTGCTTTGTAATAATGATTTGATAACTGGTACTGATAGACCCTCTTCCCACTTTTTTCCCCTCAACATTATCCTTGAAATTATTGAACTCTTATTCCTCCATATGAATTTATTATTACTTTGCCCAGCACCATAAATATTCTTTTGGTTATGACTGGCATACTACTTAAGTAAATTAAGCAGCATTTTAATTTTTATTATTATTGTCTCAATCTTCCTAGGAGCAATTAATGTTTATTTTATTTCTCTAAAAAGTGTTTATACATAAGTCATATAGTTCCAGGTGAATGTTGAAGGAAGTATCAAATATTTTTTAACTTCTGTAACTATTCTGCATTTAATTTCTCTTACTAAGTTTTACTCTAAAGGTTAAATTTAGTGGTTGGACTTAAATTATATGAAATAACATGGTAGCCGAAGTTAAAGTGTTGGTTTTTGGTTGTTGGAATTGCCTGACGCTCTTGCAAACTGGTGAGATTCACATTTGTGGCCTAGCAGCACTAGAATTAGGACTTAAGGTATTTTTAGCTAGGTGATATTTTCTACTTCCTTCTTATATTTCCCACTTTAAATAGCTCTACCTAGCTAAATAAAGCTACTAAACAGCCTAATGATGCATAGTTTAACTTTAATTTTTATAAATGGCAACCGCAACAACCATTTTTAGCTTATAAACTTAGTCGAACTATGTTAATTCTCTGAATTTCACTGTATATTGCTATAGCTAGCATGTCTAGCACTATGTTAAATATAGCCATAATAATAAGCATTCTTGCTTTATTGCTGATCTTGGAAAGACTTCTAACTTTTCTCCACTACATATAATATTTGCTCTTAGATTTTGATACAGCACAAGATTGCTAGTCTTTAATAGAAATAAGTATATTTTGTCAAAAGCCCTTTCATAATCTATTGATGTAATTATAGGGTTTTTAAAGTTATTCATGTTATTTACAAGGTTTATTCTATTAATAGTCTTCTTTATAGAGGAATCAATACTGAATTTCTGGTGTTAAGTCCAACCTGGATATAGTATACATCTTTTCTAATGCATTGTTATAGACTACTTGCTAAGATTTTTATTTAATATTTTTGCATCAATATTCAGGAGGAATGTTGGTCAGTAGTTTTCTTTCTCTGCTTTGTCTCTGCCTGATTTAGGTATCAAAATCTTATCTGTATCATAGAGACTGAAAAAGTCCTTCTTTTCTTAAAATAATTAATATAATTTTAAAATTAATTGTTCTTTAATGTCTGATAGCTCACTTGTGAATCTATTTAGTTCTAGAGTTTATTTCTTTGGAAAGTTCAGTTATAGCTAGCTCAATTTCTTTTTTTCTATTAATGAGTTATTTAAATAATTTGGTTTTTTTTGGCTAATATGATTATTTTATGTTTTTGAAAGCACTCACTTCTTTTCTCTAAATTATCAGTTGTATTAATATGTAATTGTGGAAGTTTCTGATAATATCCTTTTTTCTTTCAAAAAGTCCTCTTTTTTTATAAAGTGTGTTGTTTGGAAATCAGGGAGGTGCCATTTAAAAGTATCTTACAAACTTCCTGTGGACATGTGGGGAACTTTGAGACTACATTTCCAGTGATAAAATGGGGCTTGAGACGCTCTCTCTGGCGGGTGAGACTAAGGAGGATGGGTGGAGATACGGACGGGCGGCATTTTTAAAAGTAGTCAGGCGCGGTCGTCCAAATTATTTTATTAACATGGCTTTAATTAAACTATAATTTCCCTCATAACTTCAGCCTTTATCATTTTTAATCGTTACATTGATGGCAACCATGAAGGGATAGTAGCCCTAAATTTTTTAGATAGCCTGAGAGTATTTAAAATCCTCTCCAGAGGTATGGACCTGCTCTTGCTATTTTGGAGTTTTGGGTTCCGTTTTTTCTTTTCTCACTATTCTCCCCAGCCTCGAGGCTGCTTTTCAGGGAAAAGGGACAATGGTTTTAATTGCTGCTGGGCTGCGAGTTCTTTTGCCCAGTGCCCAAGGCCTGGTGGTCCCTACCCACACTGTTTGAATGCTGGGTTTCCTGCTGCCCCTCCGTCACTTCTCCTGATCTCTGCCGAATCCCGGGCCCACCAGTACAGACCACTGGCCTCCAAACATTCCTGCATGCCCTGCCCTGACTTGCCTCA